>NW_010422053.1:4046-11684 GCF_000710305.1 Buceros rhinoceros silvestris | reverse complement strand
GGAAAAAAAAAAAACAGGAAGGGACCTGCGGCTGGCTGCCTAGAAGAGGTAGCGGCGCGATGTGCGCAGGTTGTGCCCCGTCGGTGCCCACGCTAGGCTGATGCCAGGCAGCGCTCGTCTGGCGAGCCGCAAGGCCTGACCCATGCTGCGGTGGGAGGATTAGGCTCGGGCATCCCCAGGATGAAGAAGACGCGGAGTACGACCTTGCGGCGAGCCTGGCCTAGCTCCGACTTCTCCGACCGGGCCTCAGACCGCATGAGGTCCCGCAGCGAGAAGGACTACCGGCTGCACAAACACTTCCCACCAGCTTTTATTTCCCAGGCATCACGGGGCTACATGACATCAGGTTTGTAACATAATTTGCGTGTGCGAGAGAGCTTTATTGCGAGGCTGATGTGGGATGTGTTGTCTGGCCGGGAAGGCTGTGTTGGTGGGTACAGAGGGGAGCCTGCAACCGGGAGCCTAAGTTGTTGTGAATAGTGGAAAAAAAAATAAAAAATAGCATACATCCACCATTTTGTATCTCTGCAAGATTCACAGCAGGGCCCTCGCAATATGGTGTTTAAAATCTATTAGTCGAGTGAAATAAATGTATGAGAGAAACAGTCGCATCTCTGTTGTAGAAGGGCAGATAAAAATGACTGGGTGCGCAGAGCCCCTTGCTCCTTTTGTGCGCAAAAGCATGTGCTGGATATTTACTCCTGCCCCACACATTCCCCTTTACGTGCAGTTAATTCATGGGGCTTTTGTGTTTTTCCATTTTGGAAAGGAAAACGCTGCAAATGCTCTCACCTTATTACAGGTTCTTCGGGTTTCAGCTGCATGTTTCTGCAATGGCAAAGCACGCTTTGGTGAAAATGACTGTAAACACGTTTGCATTTGTTATTTGAGGTGCAGAAGATGACCAGACCAGTGCATGTGGGGGAACACACACGTGCACATATATTCATTTGTTGATTGCTTTCAAGGGAGGCCACAGGCAAATAATGGACACTGCACCAACATGTTTGTGTATGGGGAAGAAAGCGCAAACAAAACAGAAAACAGCGCAGGGAAAGGCAGGCATCAGGTAGAGGCTTGGCCTCCGGCAGAGCACTGGTGTGATTTTGGAAAGCCTTAGTACTGTTAATGGAAGCTACCCCATCCCGAAATGTATTGTATGGCTTTGGAATTCAGATATTTCATAAACACTTGAAAGAAGACTTGGGAAAATGCTGACGGGGAGGGAGCCGGGGGCCAAAAATCCTGGAAACCTCCTTTGTTGTTCTGCTGCCTGCTTAGTGTGATGATCGGACATAACGTTTCATTACTATGATGGCAAATTCCAATTTGTCATGAAGGCATGTTTTCCCTCTGAGGCTCAGTTTAGGTTGAGTAGGCAGATTCCTCTAAAGGAGGAAAAGAGAGACAGGGAGAAAATGAAGGTATTTATTATGCATTACTGCAATTGTTTCTGGCCCTTTGCCATATCCCCCCCCATTTCTACTGCAAAGGTTGAGCCAAAGATTGTGGTTGTCAGTTATATGCTCACTTTGCTATCTCTGGCCCTAATAAACGTATCTTTTTAGTTCAGGATTGGTTTATCATGTTTTAAAAATGTCTTGTGGCTGTTCTTCCGTTAACACCTGAGCTCAAGGGAAATAACGTGCATTCTATTGAAAATTCTGCCTGTGTAAGAATATTGTGTTATTTTGGCAATAGGCACTCTGATTTTTCCCTTTCTTGGGAAGCCACATATTGAGAGGAAATGACAAGGATGATTTATGCTTGAACAGCTGAAGAAGAGGAGAATGGTGGTGGAGGGGTTGTTTTGTTTTGTTGGTGCTGCAGGATCTGAAAGCGGCTGGAAAGCCAAAGCTGTCCATACTGCAAAGATTTTGTTACTCTGCCTGAAGGTCCTGATATTCCCACTCTAAGATACACTGTGTCAGTTCTGTTGAAGTCAGTACTTTAAAGCCTTACTTGCAGCATGGAAGCCCAAATTTAAAAGAGGAGGAGCTCACGTGAGCGTTTTGTGCCAAGCGGTGTGGTTTTTCGCCTGTTTTTAATTCTTCTGGAAAGCAGTTTGGCTCTGTAAAAGCTTTATCTTGGCAAGATTGATACAATCCAACAAGATGGTCAAACACCAGCGATCTGCAGAATCAGGTGTGTCACCCTTTTTGGCAGATCCCTGCATCCTTGGTGGGGGAGGCATAGATTTGTAATCTGCTATAAATGTTTTAAAGTTATCTCCAGACCCTCAGAATACCATGGTTTACAATATATAGCACATTGATTTCATTTGCAACAATTGAAAAAGAAGGACAAATGTCATGTTTAGTTTGAGTAATTTGCTAAAGTTGTTGGAGGGAGAATACGCTGAAAATGAAAATCAGCAAATGTTTGGGTTTTTTTGATAAACACGTCCCCTCCAACTTAGTCGCCTTTTAGCTGGAAATGTGGTTGGCCTCTCTTGAGGAATAGTTTCCACATTTTTTTATTTTTAAAGGATTATTGTCCGCTGCCTTTCCAAATACTAGTTTTGTGAAGAATCGCAACTGTATATAAACACTTCTCACTCTTTGAAGGAAACTGTCTTCCTCACAGGAAATCTATAGGAAGTGCTCTGGGGTAAAAGTTGCAGGGGTCAGGAAAATAAATGCATTCTTTGTCACCCAGAATGTTGTAGGGAAGAAAGTATCCTGGAACACATGGGCTTTTCAGTGGGCTGCATTCTGTTTATCCAGCCATTTAACCTCACCACCAACAGCATTGTTGTGGTTTTCTTTTAATTAAATGCTGTATTGTTTGGGATGGGGGTGGAGGGTGGGAAACAAACCTTGGAGTTTTGCCCCAATTACTCTGCTTAGGGAAATATGAAAAAGCAGGTAGTCAAAATGACCTTCAGTAATCTGAATTGAAATTGAAAACAATAATTGAAACAGTATATATATTTCTTTCTTTAAGCACAGGGAAATAGTGAGTATTGGTGGTGCGGTCTATATGGTGTTCTATTTGGGGAAAATAGAGTTTCAAAGCAGAACTGTGTTTCTAATTGAAGTGCAAACCTTATGCTAGAGGGGTGATGCACTGCTGATTTTAAGCAGCCTTTTCAGTGAAACTAAGTAAGGACCAGTTTGATATTTGCTTGATTAGAATCAACATTGGTAGCTAGCAGTACTTGGGGAACAAACTGTCCGTAATCATAGAAAATTGATGCAGATGCAATTAATCTGAAATTTAAAGATTGTTTGGCAGATGAAGGGAGAGGAAAGTGAGGAGGAAAAGAGGCAAGGAATTTCGAAAATCACACATTTTTACTGCTGAGTAATCTCTTGATACATGCTATTAAATCAGCTGTACTCCAGGGTTTCTTTAGGCCTCCTAGCAACCACTAGGTTCAAAGGCCAGGCAAGGAGTTCATTGTTCATGCGGAATATTAATTTCCCTGTGGAGGACTGACTTGGAGAAAAAACACTGAAAAAGAAAACTATAACAATGTAAGAGCTTTGACCTTGCATGAAAAGAGATGTCGCAAAGTTCGAATCCAATAAAATTCATATATGTTACTGAAAAGGAGGTAATACTCCGAAGTTTTTGATAGATTGCTGCTTAATTGAAGGGAAAAGAAAGAAATCGTATGAAACTGCCAAGCAGGATAAAACTGTCTGAAACTTAGGGGGGTTCCAAGCGTACACATGAAATAGTATGTATAGCTTTTGAAATGTTAGAAGATTCTTGCTTATTTTTTTTCTTTTTTCCCTCCTAAATAACAAAGGGCAAATCCTGGATTTGGTCTTAGCAAAGAGAGGAACTGCACCCTGTGCTTGACCCAGCCATTAAATGTTACCAGAACTGAGAGGTACTCTGGAAAAAAATATTTTTTTTTTTTCTGCAGCCTTTCTTGGGCTACTTTAATTGAAGATCTTGGTGTTGCAGGTAATATGTCAGTCTGAGATGAGGGTGGTATAGGGTAATAGCCTAGCACAGGCAGCATGAAAGAATGTCTGAAAAACTTTCTACAACAAAAGTGATCCCAGAGTGTCTTTATTTGAAGGCTATCTTCTGAAAAGTTTGCAGTTACTTTTCTATAAAATTTCCTTGTAGAGGTTTCAGCACTTCGAAGTTGAAGAGTAAAATTCAGTCTTGGTGTTGCTCTACTGTTACTGGAGTTTGATTACCAAGTTGAAGCAGAAGGGAAAGGAACACTGTAACGTGGTAACCCTCAGTTGATGATATCTGTGTACAAATTAAAATTTGTAGGAGGAAAAGATATCCTCATACTCCGTTTCCAGGATGTTTGATGGAAGGTGTAGGACTGCCTTTTCAGCCTCCTTGAACAGTAAGAATCATCTTCAGAGTCATTTGAGCAAATCTGAGTCCTGACTGGTTTGGGTTTTTTGTTTGTTTGGGTTTTTTTTAAGCTTGAACATCTAACTCTAATAAAAACTAATATTTGGACAGAACAATGCATGACCTGAAGAACTCAGAGTCATTTGAGCAAATCTGAGTCCTGACTGGTTTGGGTTTTTTGTTTGTTTGGTTTTTTTTTAAGCTTGAACATCTAACTCTAATAAAAACTAATATTTGGACAGAACCATGCATGACCTGAAGAACTCAGTGTAATGTAATTGAAAAATGACAGGTGCATACAAAGCCTTGAAGCTTGCTCAGTTATCCTGTCCCTTAATTCAGTTATCTAAAGGAATATGTTGTAGCTTGAAAGTAGCTGTATTGTAATTAATATTTAATGGAATAATTAGTATTGCATCACCTTCTTTTTCTCTCAGTGGGGTATTAAGAAACACCTTCCAATTTATATGCTTAACGGTAATGTGATCTCTTTGCCTTCCTGAACTCTGTGTTATTCCTGTTACTGGGACAGTAAAACCCAAGAGCATGTAAGTGTCAATGGCTAGCAGGTCTAGCTTTGCCTTCTAGGTCCTGCTCCGTCTCCTTTCCTTCAGCCTGTGCTAACCTGGTGAACCCCAAGTGAGTTATTCTGTTAGTTACTTCAGGGGGCTATGCTTGCTTTATTGCTTTGGATGTTGCTTCTGGGCTTGCTGTGCCTTCCACTTCCTCTTGGCCTCTGTGGCATCCGCTTACCTTGACAGAGAAATAAGAACTTCCACTGCATCCTGATCAGGGAAGAGGGCATAGGTGTGCTCTGTCCTCTGACAGTGGACTTGGTTCAAGTTCAGGGACAGGTTTTTTTCAGTTTCTAGCTCATTTTGTTTTTAACCCTGATTTCTTGCCTAAAAGAATACAAAAGACAATCCTTCTCTCTCCTCCTTCTGTAGAAGCCCGATTTTCACTCCTGCAGTTGCCGGTGCCGTTGCTTGTGCAGCGCATACAGCGCTGTGCATGTGTGTTACGCCCCTGTCTCCATGCCTGGTCCTTTCCCACCAGATAACCAAGGTATTTAATGCATATCCATGACTTCACTTTTGGACGAAATTGTGGACAGTGTCCTGAGCACTACTTGCGCATTCAGCAGACCAAACTGCGTTTGACCATGTGTTGTTCTTGGCTGCTGGGGCCTATGAGCAAGGGGATCCAGTGTGGCTTTTCTGTTCATGGCATTAGAAGTAAAATAAAAGAGGAATGAATATAAGAAACCAAAGTCTGTGTGCGCCTATCTTACCTAGACCTGTTCATGTCTCTATCTCAGTCCAAAGCACTCATCCATGCAGGGCTATGTTTCAGGTTATTTTTCTTCCCCAGACTCTGTTGCTGCTTGCAATCAAGTCCCCATGTTCTCTGTCAGTTTGCTTGGACTTTTGGCCAGGCTGGGGTGCACAGAGGTGCTCC
The DNA here is from genome assembly GCF_000710305.1 of Buceros rhinoceros silvestris. Classification (NCBI taxonomy): domain Eukaryota; kingdom Metazoa; phylum Chordata; class Aves; order Bucerotiformes; family Bucerotidae; genus Buceros; species Buceros rhinoceros. The sequence continues at coordinate 5,894 of NW_010422053.1, read as the reverse complement.
AGGATCAGGTCAGCAAAGGGTGTCATCTCATTGGTGTTTGTGTAGAGGTGCCAGCCTCAATCTGAATACATTTTTAGGAGTGTTTTCCAGTAGTACTGCGATTGAGGTAATTTGTTATATGCACACTAGACAACATCATGTTAGCCTACTGTAGATACAGGAAGCTCCTCTTTCAAGAAGGCAAGAGTTCAGAACAAACACAATACTGATTCATCACAAGTAGCTCCCAGTCTTTCACAGACGTAGAATTCATACCCTGTCTTTGTTGGCAACATTTGCTAAACCTGAGGGATGTTGATAACCTGCCATTTTGGAATTGAATAACAGCCACATCTTTGCAAAATGCATCACATGTTGGAGGAGGCTGAAATGTGAGTATTTTGTGGATGACCTTGGTTTAGCCCAGTGACCTGCTCAGTTGTGAGCAACAATAGGCCTTCACTTGTATGCAGGACAACGCATCCCAGAGTAAATTACCATCTTTGTAACATTCTTTGCACAGTTTAAAGAGGCATAAATACAATCGGGCATGAAGATTAAAAAGATTATATTTTGCTAAGCAGATTGTAGAAGTCCTTCAAAACTGGGTGTGGGTTGTGCGTGTGTGTGTCTTTTCAGTGTTCTGGGGACCTTCTTTAGGATGTCTGTGCTTCATAACCCATAGCAGGTTGTAGAATATCTCTGTGAACAGCATTAAAACTAAATCAACGTCCTGTCACCGAAACACTGGGTCATGATTCAAGTAAAGCAGTGCTGAAAAAAATTCCCAGGTGTAATTACTCTTGGCTTCTCCTGAGCATGCTTTTACTTGTTTGGAAGAGGCCACATAGTATTAAAGCCATGATCAAAAATTGTCAGCTAATTTAAAACTTGTGTAAGAATTGCTAAATAATACAATATTAATTGTGAGATTTTTGCCTTGAATAGCATGATACGTTACATTATTTTAAACTATAAAGCTATCATTAAATTATCAAAACTGGGTATTTGGTGGTTTTGGTAGAGTACATGTAAATCTGAGCCTCAAAATATAGGTTGCCCTTTGTAAGATGTATTAATGAACCTTGCCATTCTGCCTAACCATTGGTTTCAATTTTCACCGGAAAAGGAAAATAAGTATTATTTATAAAACTGATACCTGAGTGCCTGAACTTAACCAGAACACTTTCAGTTATAGGTCTTTTTTTTTTTTTTTTCTAGGCAGATCAAATCTGAGGACAGAAAGCAGAAGTGGAGGTTAAAAGCTTCTGTAAAAGTATCAGGAAACTGTGTGCTCCTGTACTTGCCCTTGCAATAAATTTTGGTATCAATGCCAATGGCAACTAAAGCAGTCCTAGAGAAAATGCAGGAATATTGAAGCTGCAAAACTGTCCCAGAGCAGCATTTGTTTCTCCCAAGTGACTGCCTGTAGCCATGAGGGGGCTATGAAGGTTGTTCATAGCTGCTGGCTTGCTTTTTTCAGCACTTGTATCAAGTTGGCTGCTCTACTGATGTTCTTTTATATCTTGCTCTTGGGTGACATATAGGTGCTTACATTGTCTTGCTCAAATAGACTGTGGAGGAGAGAGGAAAGAAAAAAAGGAAGACCTGGCTTCACAGAAAGCATATTTGGGTGTGCGGCATGGTGGAGTGGGTAGAGCAGTCTACTTTAGACAGAGCCTTGGCTCTATTGGCAGCTTTTAAGCAGTCTGCAAAAGGTAACCAAAACAAGCAAACTTTTATTATCAACAGGCTTGAATTCATTATAAAAAGGGTTGCAAGTTTCCTTTTTCCTAACTCCAAAGAGAGATCAAGATCACAGGGTTTGAAAGTCAGAAGGTTCCCAGTTGTGTCAGTGGTCATCTTTGT
>NW_010422053.1:0-3908 GCF_000710305.1 Buceros rhinoceros silvestris | reverse complement strand
TCCCTACACTTAGATTATAATATGTTCAGTAAGAGAACTGTCTCCTTTATTTTTTACTGTAATATTGCCAATCGCAAAAAAAGTCCTATCTCAGCCCAGGCCTTGAATTGGTAATGGTGGGCAAGAACGAAAATCCAAAAATAGGTGTATTCAGTGTGAACAAAGCAGTCCTCATTCTGCAAGTGAAATCATACATTCAGATCAACCTTCGGACACCACAGTGTTGATAAGAGTTTTCCTTCTCACCTTCCTGCATGCTGAAAAAGAAAGTCTGTTTATTATACGAGCAGTAAATGATGTGGAATGATTGTTATTCAGTACTGTTGTCACTTCTATCTTGTCAACCAGCTCCTCAACCCAAAGACAGTTCTGTTTTTCATCAAATTGTAGATGATGTGTTTCCTATAATTTTAAAAGTGTAGCAATGGTTCTTGCTACTTCAGTGGGAAGTGCTGTCTGTAGGAGATAGCTACAAGTGCACAATTTATTAGAAATTTCATGTTGTGGTGTTGAAAAAGTAGATCTCGATGGTTTTATTTGATCTGATAAAGTGCGAAAGCAGAAGACCAAAGAGAAAGAGTGAACAGTTTATTTGAGGAACTGCTTTTTATTTGTGAACTTTTATGTGGATCTGTGATTCTTGACTGTAGGGATGGCCTGTATGTTACACGTGGATTTCAGGTATTGTGAAAAAGAATGAATGAGAAGTTGATCGTATTTATACTGGGTATTTCTATTTAATGAAAGTAGAAAGAAGAGAGAGAGCTGAGGCATCTTGCAAGTCTTCCATTTTCTGTCTGTCTGGTAAAGTTACTCCTAGCTTTTGTTTCTCTGTGGTCCATTAAAGGTATTGGCGACTAGGCAGCTTTAGCTTTCAGCTGAAACAGTTGAGCACTAACTGCTTCTGTTTAGCAGTTTTTCTTTACAGAGGTTCCCAGATAACCTAGATAAACTGTAGCCCTCTCTCTTCCTTATGCCTTATTGACCAGGTTTTTCATTATTAAAGTAGAACAGACTCCTGGACACTAATCGTCATCTTCCCAAACGTGATGGAGAATGCAGCTGCAGTTTGGCTGGGATGCTGAACAGAAGTTTGGGTGCTGTAAAGTCTGGTAAAGTTACTCCTTCTCTGTGGTCCATTAAAGGTATTGGCGACTAGGCAGCTTTAGCTTTCAGCTGAAACAGTTGAGCACTAACTGCTTCTGTTTAGCAGTTTTTCTTTACAGAGGTTCCCAGATAACCTAGATAAACTGTAGCCCTCTCTCTTCCTTATGCCTTATTGACCAGGTTTTTCATTATTAAAGTAGAACAGACTCCTGGACACTAATCGTCATCTTCCCAAACGTGATGGAGAATGCAGCTGCAGTTTGGCTGGGATGCTGAACAGAAGTTTGGGTGCTGTCCTCAGTGTGGCATGCGTGTTCATGAAGCATCTCGCACACCCATTCTTGAGATGCCAATAGTGAGTGGAAACCTGCATTTAGTGAACTCAAAACACCTTCTACAGCTACTATTTTCTTTCTCAAATGCATTGTTTAAAGAAAAAAAAAAATGAATGGCCCTTTGTAGAGAATTTGACCTCAACATTTTGAAGCCTGAAGACTATAATCGACAATTCAGAAATACTCAGTTTTATGTGGCCTGGAAAAGGCAAAGTTCAGTATGAAAGCAGGGTTCATCATAACACAGGAAGCTGTGCTGGGAGAACCTAGATTATATAAACTAGTTTTCTTGCCCATTTGTGTTCTTTTAATTTCCTCCATAATTTCCTATGAATTTCCTGTTGATGACCTGTGACCTAGTTTCAGAAGATGAACTTCTGACCATATGTGATAGCATTTTAAATGCCATAAATTGGACTGTTTATCTTATAAGCCAGTAAAGATGCTGTACGAAATTTCATTGTGCTGCTTAACGTCCTCTCTTAAATTTTCACAGTGTTTTAGAGCAAAGTACCATTCTTCATTTTCATAGGATGTTATAAATTCTGCTCTCCTGAGAATTTACATTCTTGGATCATACAGTGACCTTGTTTTACTACACATAAGCCCTAAAATAAATATTTTTTCAAACAGGGCAAAACGGAAATGTTTTTTGCAAGGTTTTCTTAAGATTTGTGTGCTTTTTTTTGTAAATGCAGCGTGGCTGGCTGGGTGAATAGAGGGAACAAAAACTGCAGAGGAAAAGGTTTATTGTCTGTAACATTAAGTTTGAAACAGCTGCAACCCCCACATGTAAACTGGGCATGTCTGCAGCACATCTCTTTTGAGAGACAGAGGGCAAATACCACTGGCCCAGGAGAGTTCCCCCAAGACCCAAGTGGTCTCTCAGCCTCTGGTGTTAACTTCAGGGTGCAGAGATGGGATCACAGCTGGGAGCAGCATGGCTTGCTGCTGTTAGTCCACGCGCTGACTCCCTCTGCACTAGTCTAGTCCAAAATTATGTACAAAGGAGTTTTATCTGTGGGGAGTATTTAGGGGTGTGTAATACCTTACTAGGTCTTTAGTCTTTGCTTTCATTGTGGATGGATGTAGTTACTTTTTTGCTCTTTAGATACAAATGTTTTACAGTTGTACGTGTAATATTGTTTTGTGATGGAAATTACGAAAAATCTTAAGGAAATTATGGGGAGTGGTATATTTGTATACACTTAGTCAATAGGATTATTGTATGAAAGTATTGTGAGACCAGGGCTCAGTGAAAATCATTTCATTCTCTGTATGGGACAAGTGTCCTTCCATAGGCATTGAGTTTCAGGAGTGGAATATTGAAATCCTGTTTGCATAAGGTGTCTGCAATGGATCTGGTTGGAATATTTTCACAGAACGCAGAAGAAAAACAGATTTTTTTTCTGCACTTTTCTCCTCCAGTCAATTCTAATGAAGTATCAGTTTATGAACAACTTTTTAGAATTTCTCTGGAAAGAGATACAGCCATCTCTAAAGGAAACATTTTACAGACTTTTTGTATGGGACAAGTGTCCTTCCATAGGCATTGAGTTTCAGGAGTGGAATATTGAAATCCTGTTTGCATAAGGTGTCTGCAATGGATCTGGTTGGAATATTTTCACAGAACGCAGAAGAAAAACAGATTTTTTTTTCTGCACTTTTCTCCTCCAGTCAGCTCTAATGAAGTATCAGTTTATGAACAACTTTTTAGAATTTCTCTGGAAAGAGATACAGCCATCTCTAAAGGAAACATTTTACAGACTTTTTTTTTTTTTTAAATCGTGAGGCGTTTTCCTTTCAGTCAACATTAGGTTCAGTTGTATAGTTATTTTAATTGCACAAATACTCTCCAATAACCAAGAGTGTAAAATTGGAGGCATCTTTTGGAAACCTCATTTTAAAACCCACCTTCTTAAGTACGTCTTTTCACGAGACAATGAAGTAACTATGTAAGGTATTGTTTATTTTAGAGGCACATGCACTAACTTTTCATCAGATACATGGTCTTCCATATTGCCCTGTGCAGCAAAATAAAGCATAGTTTAGGTAAATTTATTAAATTTCGTACGTTGCAAGCCTATGCTCGGTGCGTGTATGCTAATAGTTATATATGAGAACGCACGCTAAGTCCTTTAGTGGGAGAAGTATACAAATTTTTGGCTGACTGTTCAGGTAGGAAACCTTAACTCCCAGCAGTGCTGCTTTCCTGAATGGTGCCTGTACCTGTCTCCCTGGCACATAGCCTTTGCCTACATCAGGGAAATGGAAAGGCTGAGGAGGGCATAGCTGTAACTGCTGAGTAATGCTGCCTTTTAACTGAAGTCAGCCTTTGAATAAGGGCCATAGATTGGTAAGCTGGAGAAACTGGGGCAGGCTTACCAGAAACAAGGGAGGGTGTGATGGCAGTGAACAAAAAGAGGAGTTGTGGGCAGAGTTGCTGTTCTGCCAGAGCAAGCTTGT
>NW_010422052.1:30755-39234 GCF_000710305.1 Buceros rhinoceros silvestris | reverse complement strand
AATTTTGATTGTGGAGTTTTTCCACACATCATTGCCTTCCTGCTCTGCCTGCTGCTTGCAGCCATCCTCAGCGTCTGAGTTGCAAATACCCAGGGGTTGTGCTTGTGGTTGCAAGAAATCTGGGCCACATCATGCCAATCCCCACATCTCCTGCCTGAATGCTGGGTGGACTCACCTGTAGGACATGACCACTTGGACAGAGGTGGTTCGAGGAGTTCCGTGGCTCAGAGTGTTAACATGGATAAAACCTCATTCTGCAGTGCCGTGACCTTCCCTTCCTGTGATGAGCACTTTGCCAGCCGTCAGTGTTGTAATAATAAGCAGAAACTCAGAACAAGAGGATCATGGGATATTTTGGAGATATCTGTTAGCCTGCTTTCATTTTTTCTTCTGAAGTCAAGTCCAAAGGCGCCACAAGTCCAGCTATCGTCCATCCTGTGTTCTTGCTCTCTTGTCACCCGGATCAGCGTTAGAAACTCTGGCAGAAAGGGCCCAGCCCGAAGTTCTGAGCTAATTTTGCGGTAACTATGAAGAAAACTCCTGCAGGGTGGGACAAGAAAACAAAATCGGTGCAAATAGATGTTGGGGCATCCAACAATATTTAAAATAATTCTGCCAAGTTCCTCTCCCTGGCCAAAATCAACAAAAATTACACAGACAAAAAATGGCTTCGCCCTGGTTGCTGTGCAGTACTTGGACAATGCTGTGGTTGCACGATGCAGAGAACCAGATCTTTAGGCTGAGCTTCTGACCGGTGCCCCAAGCACTTGCTGGACCTGACAGGTTCCGACAGGTCTTCTTTAGCCTCTGGTTCGGTCGTGGGAGCTGATGTGGGGACATGCTCCGTGTCCAACAACTGGGGCACAGCTGTGTGCCGGCGGAGGGAGGAATCACACCTTTATGGCCTTTAATGAACTTTCTGTTTCCTACAAGCATTTCATGTGTGGTGCTCTCGTAGGCAAATGGAAAGAACCTGATTTACTCCCTTCTGGGCAGTTTTTTATGTTTTTAACAGAAGCCAGCAAAGGATGAACAGATAGCAAGAGGTGTGTGAGGTGATTCGGGCTGGAGAGAGGAACAATGGCTGTAAAAGATTTTTGTGGAGATGGTTGAATCTTTGTGTCTGGAGATCAAGCAGCACATGGCCTTTTAGAGTGCGGTCTCCTGCGATAGTGACAGGTGTATGGAGACTGGTGCTGTTACACAATCACCAACTAGTTGAGGTGATGATGTGCCTCTGGGGTCCATCTGATCCCAACCCCTTGCTCAGGCAGGGCCACCCGAAGTCAGTTGCCCAGGACTGTGTCTCGATGGCTATTGATTGTCTCCGAAGATGGAGACTCCATCACCTCCCTGGGCAGCCTGTGTCAGAGCTCAGACACCCTCACAGTGGAAAGTGTTTCCTGATGCTCAGAGGGACTCTTCCGTGTTCCAGTGTGTGCCAGTGGTCTCTGGTCCTGGCACTGGGAGCCACTGGGAAGGGCCTGGCTCCATCCTCTGTGCACCGGCCCTGCAGGGATTGATGTATGTGGCTGAGATCCCCCTGAGCCACCTCCTGATGCCGCCCAGGACACCTTGGGCCACTTTTGCTCAAGTCTGTCATGGTGCTCAGCAGAACCTTCTCTTCTCTGTTAAGTTGCTTTCCATGGCCCCCACCCTGTGCTGGTGCCTGGGCTGGTTCCTTCCCAGGCACAGGACCCAAGCAGGGAGCTCTGGCAGTGCGAGTCCTCAATTTCACACACAAATGGGCTGAGTGGGTTTTTGAATGTGGTGGCTAACATCTCCTGTTAGAACCTCTGGGTTTGGGGGCTGCTGGGCTGCCTCTGGGTAGTTCTACAGGGATCTAAATAAGCGTGTCTTAACTCCAGGGGATCTTGGGGTTTGGTTTGAGCTCACACATAATTTGGACTTTACTGCTTAAATTCCTGGGGGTTCAGGCTGAATTCTCATTGTTTTTTTCGAACAATGGGAACTGGGCCAGGAGCTGTTAGACTGGTTTCGGAGCGATCTTGGGAGCAGTCACCCCTGGATAATTCCTAATTGTTACCTCTTTCCAGTGAATCTCATACTACAAGGGGAGGTTTTCTTCATGTCTCACACGAAGAGCTCACCTTCAGGAGTGGTTTCGATGCTGGCATTCGTGCACCACACGGCATCAGCCATGTCTGGTCCTTATGTGGACTCACAGACTCCCAGACTGGTGGGGGCTGGCAAGGAGCTCTGGGGATCACCCAGCAGGATGTCTAGGTGGGGCTCAGGCATGCAGCAAAATTTAAAGTTTTAGTCTTGAAATGTATAAAAACATGTGGAAAACAAGCCAGCAAACCCCATTTCATAACGAGGAAGCGGGGGAAGGGTTTTTAATTGCCATGTTGGATAAACACCCAGCCCTGCCTCTCACAGCGTCCCAGGCATACGCCGTGCCAAGCCTAACAACTACCAAGGGAGAACAGGAGGTGACCTGGAGCAGCAGCCTCCCCTTGCCCTGCCAGGGGGGCATTAGTGGGCATGACAAAGCCCCGACTCCGAGACTAGCCTTTGCAGCTCTGGGAGGTGCTGGAAATGCTAGAGAAGAGCAGCCTCACTGAGGCCATGAGTGCCCTGTGCCATCAGGGATTCCATGGGACTCTGGCTGTTCTCCAGTGCTCAGCGAGGGCTTCTCAAACCTGAGAAGCTCAGTGAGAAAACACGGTGTTGATTTTTTTTGGTACAGGCTGTCTGATGTTGGTGTTTTCTTCCCAAGCAGAATTCTGCCGCATCGACAAGCCCTTGTGCCATGATGAAGACGAGCAGCTCAGCTTTGAAGCTGTCCGCAACATCCACAAGCAGATGGATGATGACGCCAACGGCAATGTGGACGTAGAGGAGAGTGACGAGGTTAGTGGTGGCTCTTTGCTGACCTTCTCCTGTGTGGCGCAGGGGGCTGTTCCGCTGTGGGTGGTGCCAAAGTGGCAGGGTGCCTGAGATTCAGGCGCATGAACCCCTGGGCTGTTGGCTGCCCGTCTCCTCATCTGGCAGAGGAACCATGTGCCACCTTTAGCCAAGTGTCTGATCCAAGCGCTGTATTTCAGCACTGTCAGCTTTACTTAGTGGCTTTTCCTCTGCTCTGGGGGCTTCCAGCCACCTCGTTTTTTTCTGCACACAAGATATTGCCAATTTATTACAACACTGGAAGAAAGGAAGTTGGTTTACATGATTGTTGTTATTTCATTCCTTTTTTAATTGTGGGGTTGGGAAACACCTCTGAGTTCTGATCGAGCCTCTCCATTGCTGTTGAGCAAAGCCCCTGCTCCTGGCTCCTTGGCGTCACGGTGTTTACTGTGTTCTTCTACCACCCCAGCTGAGCAGTTCCAGCTCGTGCATGTGAACCACTGAAAACACAAACAGGTTTTGTGGTCTTGGCCTTGGAGATTTTAGATGATAACTTTTAATAAAGAGAAATAAAATTGTTGGCGTTTTCTTACATAAACAAAAATAGAAGTGACTGCTGGAAGAGGGAAAGCTGTTTGTGTACAGGGTTGCCTCGGTTGCAGTAGATCTTTATGTACGAGACTCTTCAAGGTGAGGAATTCTGTCTCATCAGGAGACTGGCATCTACAGGAGACAGTCAAAGCAGTGAAAGGTGAAAGAAAGCTGTCAGTGACAGGCAGTTCTCCAGTGCCAATTCATAGAATCATGGAAGGGTTTGGGTTGAAGGGACCTTCCAAGGTCACCCGGTCCAACCCCCTGAAGGGAGCAGGTACGTCTGTAACTTGAGCAGCTTGCTCAAGAGCCCTGAGGTCCAGCCTGACCTGCAATGGTGCCAGGGATGGGGCTTTTCCCACCTCTTGGGGCAACCTAGGCCGGGGTCTCCCCACCCTCAGCATCAAACATTTCTCCCTTCTCTCTGGTCTCAATCTCCCTGGGGAGAAGAGACCGACCTCCACCTCATTGCTCCAACCTCCTGTCAGGGAGCTGTTGAGAGCCAGAAGGTCTCCCCGGAGCCTCCTTTGCTCCAGGCTCAACCCCCCAGGTCCCTCAGCCGCTCCTCAGTGCACTTGTGCTCCAGAACCTTCTCCAGCTCCATTGCCCTTCTCTGGACATGCTCCAGCCCCTCCAGGTCCTTCTGGGAGGGGGGGGCCCAAACTGAACTGATTTCTCAGATAAGGAAACTGCAGTCCAGGGAGGTGAAATCCCTCCCAGGCTAATGCAGCAGTTGAATTTATTGAGCAAATCCAGCCCTCACAGAGCTCTTCCCTTTCCTGGGATGAGACAGTCCACAGGGACCTGGCCCAGCAGCCTGGAGCTGAGCGCCCTGTTTATGAGGAGCCTGCAGTGTTGGTTGGCTGTTGCTGGGTTGCAGTGCTGTTCGCTTTGCCTAAATCCCACTTCATGGAGTAATTAAAACAAATTAAAAGCTTTCAATTGCATTTCCCACCATGTGGTGTTTCCCTGGGAGGCAGTTCTGCACTCAGCATTGCAAGGCTCTGCCTCTCCTGCTCCTCCTGGGGTACCCTCAGGCAAATCGACTCATCGGTGCATCCTACCTGCCTGCTGTTAAATTGAGGATCAGCCCTACATTGTTAGGGTTGGGCATTAACTAGCAATCTTTATGTCTCTCTGAGCAAAACTTGCCCTCTGTCGCTGCGGACTAGGTGAGAGCTCATTGTCCAAGTGCTGATGGTACCATCCATTCTTAGCATTCATACCATCAGTTTGTTTTACAGGCAGGTCTTGCCCTTGTATGAGGAATAAAATCTATTTTTCTAAAAGGCTTCAGAATTGTGGCCTTGCTGCCATTCCCAGCCTTCGTCAGGCCACTCAGAGCTGGAGCAGACCCATGCCCAAAGCTTCTTGAGTCACTTCTCTTGGTCCCAGCAGCTCTCTGTTTCTGATGTGTGCCTTATCCCGTCCTGCTCATTAGCAGCTGAGCTTGGGGATTGAACCAGGGCAGTGGTGGAGTGCCCATGGCTGGAGGGGTTTGCCAGCAGTGTGGAGGTGGTGCTGAGGGCCAGGGGTTAGTGAGGACCTGGCAGTGCTGGGGGAATGGGTGGACTCCATGTACTTAAAGGGCTTTTCCAACCTCTGTGGAGCTCCCACCATGGCGGTGGATACAGTGGGTGGCTTCACATGATGAGATCGTTAAATGTTCTGGAAAACGCTGCAGATGGTGAGCCAGGGATGAGTGTTGTCACCGTGGGGTGCTTGAGCCTCCGCGGCAGCAGGGACGGTGGGGAGCACTGATGATGCGGGGCATGGCTGGAGACTCTCTGAGAACCTCCTTGCCTGGGCACCCAATTGGACCCACTGACAACCCAGCAGCAGGATGAGGGGGGACTCTGGGGGGGCTCTTTGGTGCTACAGGGCAGTTGGGCTGGGACGGGACCTTGAGAGGTCTCTGTTTGCGGGGTGCTGATGTAGGGGTAGAAGCTCCATCAGTGCTGTGCCACAGGCAGTTGCTCAGCATAGTCTCCCTTTCAGTTAGGACTATGTACTTGTGATTTATTGTTTTAAGTGGATTTGTGGCAGAGCAACTCACATCTCAATGCAGTCCCAGAGCAGAACGCGTTGGAGACTGCTTGGCCATGCACAGAGATGGAGCTGCCTTGGGTGAGCTGCCTGGAACAGCACATTTCTCCACTGTTTTCTTTCCTGCTTATCTTATAATAATTAATTAAATTAAAAATCCCCAGACCTTCCTCAGCTGACAAGACTGAGGTGGTTTGGAAGGTTGGGGTTAATCCCCCATTCTCCAGCAGAGGCTGTGGGTCATGCAGATGCTGGTCGTGGAGGCCCATGGTCTCTGTGCCTGGAGCATGGTGCAGGGGGCTGCTGCCCTGGGGTGCTGGCCTGTGGGACAGCGAGCTCCTCTCCCACATACCAGTGTTTCTCTTGTGGTTGAGAACTTCGTGTTGTATTTTGGCCCTTTTTTTGTGGAAAGTTTTGGGTACATTTTGTTTGGATTAAAGACCTGACTGGGCAGAGAGGGAGAGACAGAGCGATAACGATAGTTTTCAAATATTCTAATTATAGCTGAGATGTTGTCCAACAACCCCATGCTGTCCTGAACTCAGGATTTTTTTCCTTGCTGGAAGTGAATTTTCAATGAAATTTAAGATGACATCAGCGACCTTGATTAAAACAAAAGACCCATCCCTCGTGGGGAAATCTTTTAATTAGTGATCTATTTCTGGTCCTTGCGCTCACTCCGAAGGCAGCTCCAGCTGTTTAGGGGCGACTCTGAGGTAGGTTCACGCTGACAAGGCTCTTGGATACCATTAGCCTGGTTTCTGAGAAAACAGCATTTATTTTATTGCTCGATCAGTCCCTGGCTCTGGCCAACCTCTGATCCCACTGCCCGGGCCAGACACATTAGCAGGTAAAAGGGATGAGGTCAGATGTTTTCTGCAACTTCGATGAAAATCTCTGGCTCAGAAAAAATCCCTGAGTAGTGGGGGCTGGCAGGGAGCTCTGGGGATCACCCAGCCCAGCCCCATGCTACAGCAGGGGTCCCCACACCAGGGTGACCAGGAGGGCATCCAGGAGCCTTCGAGATCTCTCCAGAGCAGGAGACACCACAGCCTCTCCAGGCAGCCTGGACCAGGGCTCCCGCACCCTCACACCAAACAAGCTTCTCCTCCTGCTCAGCTGGAACTGCCCACGTTCCCGTTTGGGCCCGTTGCCCCTTGTCCTGGCGCTGGGCACCACTGGGCAGAGTCTGGCCCCTCCTGCTGACCCCCCTTTAGCTCTTGAGCCCATGGAGGAGATGCCCTCTCAGGCTGCTCTTCTCCAGCTCAACAGCCCCAGGGCTCTCAGCCTTTCCGGGGCACAGAGATGCTCCAGCCCCTCCTCATCCTCGCAGCCTCTGCTGGACTCTCTCCAGCAGCTCCTGGTCTCTGTTGAACTGGGGAGCCCAGCACTGGAGCCAGCACTCCAGAGGTGGCCTCACTGGGGCAGAGCAGAGGGGCAGGAGAACCTCCCTGACCTGCTGCCACTCTCTTCTTCCTGCACCCCAGGAGACCACTGGCCTCTTGGCCACGAGGGCCCGTTGCTGTCTCCTGGGGACCTTGTTGTCCCCTAGCACTGCCAGGTCCTTCTCCGTAGAGCTGTTCCCAGCAGGTCCCCCCTGAGCTGTGCTGGTGCAGGGGGTTGTTCCCCACCAGGGGCAGGACCCTGCACTTGTCCTTGTTGAAATTCACTCGATTCCTAAAGCTGTTGAAGTTCACAAGCTATGGGAAGTGATGCACTGGGAACTCTGCTGTCACTTGACCTTTTTTTTTCCCTCAGCCCCTACACAGAGGTGAGTTGGTGCACACATCCACCTCTTGTCTGGGTGGTAGTTGGTGCTCAAGAGGGATGACAGCATTTGGGGATGAAGGTTGGAGGGGAAATGCAGAAATTGTGCAAGTAGTTGGCATTAAACGTGAGAAAAAACCCTCCAGAGAATCACTCTGATTTCCTGGAACTGCTGCCTTTGGAGCATGCTCTCGGCCACCGAGAGAGTGGCTTTGTCTTGATGAAGGAACCCGGGTGACTCCAGCTCTTCACCCCTTTTCGAGTGCTGGTCACAGGATTGGGCAGGTGGAGAGTTGCAATGTAGGTCCCTGTGTTTGATGGGGTTGTATAACCCCAAAACAGTTCTGTAGTGGTTTTTCTGGGCGGGGTGCGTAACCCCTGCTTTGGAGCGCATGAGTCTGCCAGTGCCCCTGGCCCTTGCTGGAAACCGGAGGCTGCTGCAGGCATGCTAAAACAGTTAATTTTCTGCTCCAAGCTGCTGCGGAGCTCAAGCTTTGGGTGGCTTCAGTAGGGACTGGGTTCTGCTCCTTCTTGTCATACACAGAAACCCGTTAAGTTGTGTAAGAAATCTCAACGTCAAGCAGCGTTCTGGGGCTGAGTGTCCTCAGGATGGTTGTTGATTGTAGGGGTGGATCTGTTCCCATTGCTTTTGCATGGTGTGGTCAGGGTTTGTTTGTCTCTGAACTTGGTGATGAGACTCTTGGTTGCCTACCTTCTGTTCTTGTGGATTCGCAGACTGGTCAAAGCTGGAGATGGTCTTCAGAAGAACTTCTGGAGCTGGTCTGTTCCAATCCCTGTCCAGTCAGGGCCGCACAGAGCTGGCTGCTGAGGACTCTGGAGTTGTGGGTGTCTCTAGGGATGTGATCAGCAGGGTCTTGAAGTGCTGCTTTTTAATGGTTTGAAAGTAGGCCAATATTTTCTGCAGATGTTCTTGTGCCTGGTTCTTGTGCTTTTAACATCTGCGAGTCCGATTGCTACTTTATTTGTATAGTGTCCAGTTCTGGGGCTCCCAGTGTAAGAAAGACATGGACCTGTTGGGTCCAGAGGAGGCCACGAAGATCAGGGAGTCCAGTGATGATAGGAAATGGGTTAATGGTTTCTTACTGTAAGAGGGGAGATTTAGATTAGGTATTGGGACCCCTTGTCCTGTCCCAACAGCCCCTGATCCAAAGCCCCTCCCCAGCTTTCTCAGAGGCCCCTGGAA
>NW_010422052.1:29169-30461 GCF_000710305.1 Buceros rhinoceros silvestris | reverse complement strand
GCTCTGCTTTGCTGAGGAGCCCAGAGCTGGACCCAGCACTGCAGGGGGGTCTCCCCAGAGCTGGCCAGCTCATCAGAAGACAATATGGTCCCACCCTGCATCCTCTCCCCACTCATTTACAGCGATGTTCTCACCGCAGCCAGCCCTGTCCCCTCAGCAGGGTCCTCGGGGGGTTGGTTTGGTGATGGTGCGCTGCAGGGAAGCCATAAGGGATCACTTTCCTTCCTCTCTCCCCTGAGCTAAATATACAGAGCAGCAGCTGATCCCTCGGTCCCGCTGGGAGCTGGCGGCTGGCAGCACCCGGTGACATTGCCACGTTCCCTCTTGGTCACGAGTTAACAAGACGAGAGAACGATGACTTGGCCCATCCCCCCACGGGTTGTCATGGCTGACTGCCGTGGGTCCTACTGGCAGGAGACCCGAGCGACCCAGCTGAAGCTGCCCCAATTTTCCCATTTTCCACATTTTTCTGCTAGATGAGAAGCGCGGCCGAAGCTTTCGAGGGCAAGAAAGGAAGAGAGCAGCAAGGGCCGAGGCTGAGGCTGCAGGTACCTTGGTGGTGGCCTTGGTGGCCTCCACAGTGGAGCTGTGAAGAGCCTGGAAGTTAACACTTCCATGGGTATTTTTCACACCTGTTCTCTTCTTCTCCAAAGGTGACTTTTTTGTCTGTGTAGTTCTGGTGCACCCCAAAAAGGACAGTAACAAAGTCAGCTGCATGTGATCATGCCCTGGGTGGTGCCAGCAGGACTGTAAATGTGGAAGTATCCAAATTATCTCTGAATTTTGCATATCACAGGGTCTGGGATGGAGACATCCTTGTTATTCTGCCTGACTTCCCCGTCCATTGCCACCTCCTGTCCCATGAGTCCCTCCTGCATCCAGGCCCATCTCAAATCCTGTCATTCTTTCTCACATTCTGCCTTTTTTTTTTGTTTGTTTTTATAGACTTTTCTTCACTTTTTTTTTTCCTGTTTCTGGCCCATCTCCTGCTGTGATGGGGGTGGGGACACTCTGGACCCCATCACCATCTATCCCATTGTCGCGGTGTACCTGCAGACGACACTGACAATGTCTGGGTGGTTTTTGTTTGTGGGTCAGCATAGGGTGAAAACACCTCATATGCTGGAGGTGACATTTGGTTCAGCTTTGATGTGAAGGTGCAGGTTAAACTGATAATGTTTTGGATTCTTACTCCCTCAAGTTGGTTCCAAAGTGCTGATTGGTTGAATTTAGGGTGAGATTAAGATTCAAAGTAAAGCCTGGAATCCCCGACGTCTGGGTTACGTTAATTT
>NW_010422052.1:27058-29040 GCF_000710305.1 Buceros rhinoceros silvestris | reverse complement strand
CTTTCTCTATTAAAATGATTTTAATGTATATACTTACCAATTATTTCCTGGCTCGTTTTACCAGGGACCGAAATCTTCAGGTGTTTTGCTGAGAATGTTTGTACTTGTAGAATCACAAAGTCATTGAGGTTGGAAAAGGTGATTTGACAGTTTTGTGCAGCAGCTAAAAAGATTTAATTAATTATTTCAGTACATATATACATAAATCTATTTCTGTATGTTATTATGGATAAAATAACGCGCGGTGTGTGAATTATATGATGTTGCCCCTGGTAGAACTCAAATCGACACAAACTCCTACTAAACCACGGGGACTGTTTGGCCACGTTGGGTGATTTCCATGACCTACATTTTGATGCAATCAAATACAAGGTCTTCTGGAACCCCCAAATAGCGTGTTTTCACCTGGCAAACCCCTCCGCTGCCTCCTGGGCAGTCCTGAAGTTGATTTGCCAAAAGCCAGAAAACCTGAGTCTGAGCTTTGCCCCCTCTTCAGCATGTAGTGTTTGTCTGGTCGTGCAGCGTTGCCTTCATAATGGAAGAGGTTCACTAACAACTCCTTCCTGGAAAGGTATTTGCCATAATGGACAGAGTTACGAGAAGCTAAAACAGTGCAAATTACAATAACATTGTTACTGGGGTTGTACAGAGCACTTTGAATCCTGCCATTCTCTGCGAATCTGAAGCAACTTTTGAGTTTCATCTTTTATTACTGGACTTGATGATCCTCATGAGTCTGCTCCAGCTGGGGATGTTCTACGATTCCATGATTCTGTGATTCCATGATCCTATTCCCAGGTGATTGCAGGGCTCCAGGTGATTCCCAGGTGATTCCAGGGCTGGAGGCAGGTCTGTCAGCCCTTCCCTCCCCACAGACCCCTTTGAAAACCCCAAGACCTTCCTGCCTGGCATCTCCTCCCTTTTCCGTAATTCCTGTGGCTGCTCCCTCTTGCCCCACCTCTCCCTGGAGCTCTGGGACAGCACGGACCCTGTCGGTTGGCTTTGTCTTTCCACTGTTACTGAATTGTTCTCCATCTTTACCCACTCTCCCCTGCCCACGGGCATCGTCTGTCACATCTAGTTGTAAACATCTGAACATATCCTGTTCCTCATATGAGGACGCATCCTCTGATCTCTAGGTTTAGAGCTAGTGTTGTTCCATAACTGACAGATATTGGAGATGGGGAGATTCCCAGTTCTGGAAATACTCTCTCATACCTTCCAGAGGTGGTGTTGGGGTTTTGGGGTCCCTCCAAGGAGAGGGCACAGGTGGTGTGAGAAGATTTTGATTTCTGTGCTGAGAGCAAGGGAATAGCAGAAGAGGAGGATTACTGCTGCCATACGGAACGGCTGGGACCTCTTGATGCACTGATGTGTCACTAAAGGACTCAAGGCCAGGTAGGACCATGGGGCTCTGAGCAACCCACCCTAGTGGAAGGTGTTCCTGCCCATGGCAGGGGGCTGGAACAAGATGATCTCTAAGGTCCCTTCCAGGCCAAACTGTTCTGTGATTCTGTGCCTTGGAAAGCACATGAATGGAATGAACATTAAGGTTATTTTCCTAAGAGGTTCTTTTCCTAAGACCATTCGTAAACGGTGGAATGGTGTGATGGCTGGAGAGGTGGCTTTTCTTCACGAGAGGCTGAGGAACCTTAACAGGTTGCCCAAGGCAGTGGTGGAGTCCCCATCCTTGGAGGGTTTTCCTAGCTGTGTGGAAGTGGTGCTGAGGGCCAGGGGTTAGTGGGGCTCTGGCAGTGCTGGGGGAACGGGGCGGGGAGGGGGTCGGGGGACCGGAGGAGCTGAAAGGGCTTTTCCAGCCTGATAGATCCTGTGCTTCCTCAGTTGACTTGCTTATTGTCAGCACAGCTCTGGGCACGAAGTTGCTGGCCAAGGGCTCCTTGGCAAAAAGGCAGCAGAACAAAATCCTTGAAATGGACGTAGAGAAAAACGTGCTCAGCTAGAAGTAAGGTGCAGGTCCGTCA
>NW_010422052.1:23524-26630 GCF_000710305.1 Buceros rhinoceros silvestris | reverse complement strand
GGCAGGGTGGAAGCCCTCTGCTGGGAGGCCAGGGGAGAGAGTTGGGGGTGTTGAGGCTGGAGCAGAGAAGGCTGCGGGGAGACCTTAGTGTGGCCTTTGAGTGCTTCAATGGGGTTTGTGAGAAAGCTTAAAATATTGGCTATAAGGAAGAAGTTTCTTATGCTGAGGGTGGTGAGGCTCTGCCCCAGGTTTCCCCAAGAGGTGGGAGAAGCCCCATTGCTGGCCCCATGTCAGGTCTGGTTGTCCCTTGGGGCTCTGAGGAAGCTGCTCTAGTTGCAGACGTCCCTGCTCCCTGCCGAGGCGTTGGACTGGGTGAGCTTTGGAAGATCCCTTCAACCCAAACCATTCTATGAACTGAAGAGATGATGCAGTTTTGATCTGATATTCAAGGACCAGAGAAGTTTCATCTCAGACTTTTGAGGACTTTGCCATAGAAATTATTATGTGCCAACCTGTAGGTGTAACAATACAGAAGACAGGTGAAAGACCTTTATTTTTGTAATGCTCCTCATCTCTCTAAAAGATGAACCAAAGAATAATCCCGTTGTTTTTTATTCTTCTAGTTCTTGAGGGAGGACTTGAATTATCATGATCCAACAGTCAAGCACAGCACCTTCCATGGAGAGGACAAGCTTATTAGTGTGGAAGATCTCTGGAAGACCTGGAAGACATCTGAAGGTAAAACAGACAAACCAGCAAATCGAAATGACCTTGCTGTAAAAGTGATGAACACTTTGGGGTTCCTCTAGCCTTGGCAGCAGGAACAACATGCTGCTGCTCCTTTTGCTGCCTGTGCAAATATTCTTCCTGTTTTGGGGGGTGGATTTCAGGATTTCATTGGTCCTGGTACTTCCCAAGTGCTAATGTTGGCGTGTGAGTATGGCCCTCAAAGTAGAAAGTGTTGTCTCATTTCCCTGCCCCTGTAAATGTGTATGAAAATAGAACCAAACTCCATCCTATTCCAGCTTCTCCTTGAAATACCATTTCAGATGTATTTTTAGGGGATAACAGCATCCTAAAGAGTCAGCAGAGCTGTGTGGGAGTTGTCCTACAGATCGTGTTTTCCTTAGGAGAAATTTCTTGAATCTGAGAAGCTCCTTATTCTGGTGACGGGAAGGTAGAATAAAGCCGTAAACCTGCAAGTTTGCAGAATACGTTCGATGTCGAGTTGAAGGTGACCAGAAATAGTATTGTTCATTGCAGCAAGTTTACCCAGGGTGAACGTTCAGATACTGGTGGGAAACATCCTGAAACTGCTGAGTCTTGGAATAAACTGGGAAGGTGGCTCATGCTTCCCTGGCTGCAGTGTGCGGCTGCCCGGGGTTCTACAGTGCTGGCTGCTTCCAGGTGTCCCCAGAGTGTCTGAGGTGGTCAGGAAAAGGCACGATTTCTACTTTTTCCCCGACCATAACTGTGGAGTATCAGATATTCTTGTAATCCATGGCCTGGACCATTTCTGCCAGTGGCTGCCCTGGTCTCCTTCTGATGGGCCTTCACTTGTCTCTTGGTGCACTAGTCATTCATGTTGCTTTCAAGACCTGGAACATCTTTTTTTCTGATACTTTTTCTTGCTGCTCTTCACTTCTGTCCCCTTTCCTCAGTCCTCCAAGATCAGGTCCCATCACTTGAAAAATTCGGTTTTACTCTTGTGATCAATTCCTCATCCATAAGGATTGGAGTTTCTCAGCTGTGTCCTGTTGTGTTGTATTTGAAATTTCTGTCTTAGCCTTTAGATCACTCGGGGGTGAGATGTGCTCAGTGTAGATGGAAGCAATGTTATCACAGAGTCCCAGCTCTGAGGGGACCTCAAGGATTATCTGGTCCAACCTTTTGAAAGGCGGTTTGAAAATACAGCAGGTCTGTGCACAATCCTGGAGTTGTTTTTCCAGTGCCAGCCTCTCTGTCCTGTGGAGATGGGTAGCCACCTGTTGAAAATTCTTGTCCAAACCACTTACAAGTCAGGATCATAGAATCACAGACTGGATTGTGCTGGAAGGGACCTTAAAGATCATCTAATTCCAACCCTCTGCCATGGGCAGGGACACCTTCCACTAGAGCGGGTTGCTCAGAGCCCCAGGGTCCAACCTGGCCTTGAACACTTCCAGCGAGGTGACATCCACTAATGAGTCACTTTGTCTTCTGTGCTCAAGGAACACAGAAAGAAATATGTGTAAGAAATATTTATTCTGTTGTAGGACTGTTTACAGATGCCTTTGCCGGAAGGATATTTTAAGGGAAAGGATAGAAATCATTAAAGGCTGCAGGAGGACATCCCATGATACTCCCCAGATCCCTTAATTGCGGAGCTGCTTTTCCTCTCCCGGCTCGTCATGGACAGGACCTGCCACATCTCTGGGCAGAGCTGTTGTGGCATAAGGGTTCTCCTTGGCTTGGGTTTAGGTACTGCTTTTGTCTTTCCTTCTCACTGTTTGGCAGCTGTACAGATAAACCATCAGGTTCTAAAGGATGGTCTCAGGGAGCCACATTGTGGCATCTGACCTTGTGTCATAAAACTTGTAGAATCAGATTGTAGAAGAGGTCTGCTCCTTCACGGAGGGGTGAAAAGCAGCTTTGAAAGGGCACTGAGGTCTGACGGGGAGGGATGCCCTGGCCAGCCGTACCCATTTCCGATGGGTGCCTGAGCCAGCTCTGTTCTCAAGCCAAGTGCTTTCCCTGCCTGTTGCTGTTGTACCTGGTGACATGTGTATACTAAAAAATTGTTTCTGCCCCCTGGTTATCCAAAAATATGAAGATTGTGATGCTCTTAGAAGGTGTTGGACTTGATTGACAAAGCCCTCAGGAAGCCTGGCCGAACCAGAGCCACTGAAGTAGATCAGCTCATGGCAAGGGTGCAGGCAGGGGAGCTGCTCATCCCTGTGCAGGAGCAGGTGGCCTGGAACCACCAACTCCTTCCTTACTGATTTCTTCCCAACATAAACACCTCTGGACATGGAAGGCTGAGGGGGGACCTCATTGCTCCCTGCAACTCCCTGACAGGATGTTGTAGCAAGGCAGGGATTGGTCTCTGCTGCCCAGGAACAAGCGCCAGGACAAGAGGAACTGTCCTGCAGTTGTTGCAGGGGAGGTTGAGGTTGTCCCTGAGGAG
>NW_010422052.1:10260-23388 GCF_000710305.1 Buceros rhinoceros silvestris | reverse complement strand
CATGTGCCAGGCTGCCCATGGCTGGAGGGGTTTGCCAGCGGTGTGGAGGTGGTGCTGAGGGCCAGGGGTTACTGGTGACCTGGCAGTGCTGGGTGGACTGGAGGTGCTGGAAAGGCTTTCCCAACCCAAATGATTCCACAATGCTGTGGAAGGAGCAGGAAGCCGGGGGCTGCAGAGAAGCCGCCCAGAGTTTCTGTCTGTGAGGGCAGTGTGCTGGCGCTGCATTTGCCAATCTGCATCTGTGAGTCATGGGACAAGTGTGCATGGAGATGACACCATCCTTTCAAGTCTTGCTCTCCTTTGCTCAGTGCTTGGCTCTCGCTCTCTCTGCTCTGTCATCTTTCCGTCCAAGGCGTTTAGTGAGCTGGAGCGAGCTGGAAGATGTTTCTCATATTTGTGGGACAACTCATTGTTGACATTTAAGATGAGGCAGTGCAGCTCTGAACTCACAGCGATGCAGCTCTCAAGAGTCAGCAGAAAACGGGCCTTTTTTTTCACGTGGCTGGTTAGAAAGGGTTTGTGAGAGAAGGACCAGTGGATGTTGAGCCAGAAGCATGTGAGGGGGAGACTGTCAACAGTGACTGATGTCCAGCCCAGTGCTCTGGGTTCCTGGAGGCTGGTAAATGCTGTGAGAGCTCAGCCTGTGCTAAGCAGAGGGAGTTGGTAAATAAAGCAGCAAACCCTGTGCTGTCCATTGGAAAAAACATCTGTAGCATGATTTTCTTTGCCTTCATTCCTTTGAGACATGAGGAGCTGCTGGAGAGAGTCCAGGGGAGGCTGCGAGGATGAGGAAGATCTGGAGCATCTCTGTGCCCAGGAAAGGCTGAGAGCCCTGGGGCTGTTGATCTGGAGAAGAGCAGCCTGAGAGGGCATCTCCTCCATGGGCTCAAGAGCTAAAGGGGGGTCAGCAGGAGGGGCCAGACTCTGCCCAGTGGTGCCCAGCGCCAGGACAAGGGGCAACGGGCCCAAATGGGAACGTGGGCAGTTCCAGCTGAGCAGGAGGAGAAACTTGTTTGGTGTGAGGGTGCGGGAGCCCTGGCCCAGGCTGCCCAGAGAGGTTGTGGAGTGTCCTGCTCTGGAGAGATCCCAAAGGCGCCTGGACACCCTCCTGGTCACCCTGGTGTGGGGACTGTGCTGTAGCAGGGTGTTGGGCTGGGTGATCCCCAGAGATCCCTGCCAGCCCCCACCAGTCTGGGGTTCTGGGATCCTGTAGAGGCAGAAGCTTCATTTCTAAAGGTATCCTTATCTGTGGCTTTGGATCTTTGTGTCAGCTCCAAAAATAATCCACAATTCCACAAGTGAGGCAGTTAAGGAGAATAGTTCATGGAGTCACACAATGGTTTGGATTGAAGGGACCTTCCAAAGCTCACTCAGTCCAACACTCTGCAGGGAGCAGGGACATCTGCAACTAGAGCAGCTTCCTCAGAGCCCCAAGGGACAACCTGACCTGACATGGGGCCAGCAATGGGGCTTCTGCCACCTCTCAGGGCAACCTTGGCCAGGTTCTCCCCACCCTCAGCATCAAACATTTCTCCCTTCTCTCTGGTCTGAATCTCCCTCTTCCAGTTTAACCCATCACCCCTTGTCCTGAGTTCACCCATTTCACTTGGGCTGTTGCTCCCGCTCCATCTCCTCCCACAAATCACTTTCTTAAGCTGTTTCCAGCTATTTTTTACAGCATTTCTCCATCTGCACTTTTTTTTACCAATGCTCACATGGTCCATGGGTCTGTGGGGGTCAGGAGTCTTTTGCTGCAGAATTCAGTATTTCAGGAGTGTGAATATGTGCTGAGGATGAACATACTTTGTTGGGAGATTGGAGACATCCA
Source organism: Buceros rhinoceros silvestris (assembly GCF_000710305.1). Taxonomy (NCBI): domain Eukaryota; kingdom Metazoa; phylum Chordata; class Aves; order Bucerotiformes; family Bucerotidae; genus Buceros; species Buceros rhinoceros. Next base: position 21,560 of record NW_010422052.1, on the reverse strand, counting down.
AACTTGAATGATAGAAAGCAAATCATCTTGTCATCTGCCCCTCCGAGGATCTCACCCTCGGGCCCTTCTGGTGACATTTTGAAAGTTGCCTGTGAAGCATCACCTGTGCCAGCATGGTCAGAGGCTGCTCCTCTATCTGATGACCTCACTGTCTGTTTTTCTTCCATAATCTGGAAGCACAGTGTGAAATCAACCACTGGAAACGTTTGTTGTCAGAGACTGCTGTTGGGAAGTGTAGCAGCCCATCATGTATAGGACAGACTAGTGAGACCCTGGCCGAGGCTGCCCAGAGAGCTGGGATAAGCTCCATCCCCGGAACCATTGCAGATCAGGTTGGACCTTGGGGCTCTGAGCAACCTGGTCTAGTGGAAGGTGTCCCTGCCCATGGCAGAGGGTTGGAACTGCACAATCTTTAAGGTCCCTCCCAACCCAAACCATTCAATGAAAAATAATCACACCAGCAAGCAGGAGCTGCAGGGTTGCCCAGAGTCTCCCAGCGGGATTCTGTCTTGGCTAAGAGTCCACAGGGTTTAATGTCCCTGTCCCAGCTCACTGCACACTTTACAGAGACGTTTTTAAACCCAGCAGATCTTCCTTCGCTGGAGGTGACAGGATGAGGTGTGTCCGGTAAAGTCATGCCGTTGTTGCTGGTGTGATGATTTTAGTAAAAAGACTGATCCTCTTGCTGGTTTTCCGCCTCTCCTGCAGTGTACAACTGGACAGTGGATGAGGTGGTGCAGTGGCTCATTACCTACGTCGAGCTGCCCCAGTACGAGGAGACCTTCCGCAAGCTGCAGCTGAGTGGACACGCCATGCCCAGGTCAGCGCTCACCGCATTGTCTTGTGCTCCTCCGGGACATGTGCCAGGGAGAAAAACAGACCTGAGGCGGCTCCGTCACAGCATGTGCAATTTCTTGGCGTGCCGGGAGCCAAGGCGGATTCTTGTGGAGAAGCTTCGCTCTGCGGGAGTCCTCTCTGTGGGGGGTGATGGAGCTGTAAGCAAGTGTGGAGCTGCTGTGGGTGGGATCGTGTACTCCTGAATCTTGTCCTTGCGTTGGTACGTGAAACTTCACCTGCCTACGCTTGAAGCTTCATATGTAGAGCTGAAACCCTGACCCGGGGGAGAGCAGACCTGAGCTACGTCCCAGCTCTGCCTCAGCCTTTCTTCACAAACCCATCCAGATCGCGGAGCTTCTTGTAGTTCTTTGTTCTCAACAAAGGATCATCTTCCACTTTTCCACTGTCTAAGTAGGCTTTAAGTTCCCAGTTCAAGGGCTACCAGTTATGTATCTCTGCACCACCCAGCACTGGTATGGGCTGGTGTTAATTCACACCCCTTGATGCTCCAGCAAGGGAGACTTCTAAGCCTTGGCTCCCTCAAGTTCCTCAAGAGAAAGGCTGGCTGTGAGCTGGCCTCAACTCGTTGCAGGATTGAAAAAGCTCTGTGCATCTTTTGGGGTGAAGGGCATTTGTCACTGAAAAGGGGCTGGTAAAGTAACTGGGAAGGAGGGGTCAACTGGGAACAAAGTAAGGGTTTTGAGGCAGTGGGTAGTGTGCCCAGGGTTCTTCCAGGTGGGCAGTATGGTTGTGTGGGCTGTGAAATCAGGTGTCAACACCAGCAATAGAGGTTGGATGGAAAAAGCAATAGGTAGTTGGTAGGAGGACAGCAGTAGATCAGTGCTGAGAGGAAACTGGTGACTGGGGTTGGCAGGATCAAGGAAACAGGCCTGGCCTTGCTTGTTCCTTCTATCTCCGAGGAAGCCAGAGAGGCTGCTGGGTGACTGCCATCAAAGCACCCATTGAGATGGCGGTATTTGAGGGACTGCTTTTGTCCCGACAGTCCATGGGCGAGCTGGCAGGTCCTGCTCATCGCGTTTCTTCTCCTGTAGTCTCCGCATCACTCATTTTTTGTTAGTTATTAATCCACACGGATATGAATGTGCCTACTCTTTTTTTAATAATCTGGGTTTTTTACAGGCTAGCAGTGAACAACGCCACCATGATGGGAAGCGTCCTGAAAATGACTGACCGAAGCCACCGGCAGAAGTTGCAGCTGAAAGCTCTGGACACAGTGCTCTTTGGGCCTCCTCTCTGTAAGTACCAACATTCAAAGTCCTTTGGCTGTTCCTCTTGAGGACCTGGGTCTGTTCAGTGTTGAACAGCAACAGAGATCTCTGTGAACCAAACCTGGCCCTACGTGGCCTCGCCTCACTCAATCATCCCTGGAACAGTTCCCCTAAAGCAGAGATGGGGTTTATCGGAGCCATCCTGCCTGCTGGGTTGATGTTTCCACCTCCCCCAGACTGCTCACAGGGGTGCAGACCCGCTGTCCTGGGATCTCCCACATCCGTAGGGTGAGACCTTCTCGACCTGCTGACCATGGCAGGAGGTTTGCAAAGAGCCACCCTCCCTGCTCGAAGAGGCCTGGGGCTCCCTCGATGACTCAGGCTGCAGTTCCCCCATGAGCAGCAGCAGGCTGGAGGGGAAGGTGGTGGATGGGATGAGAGGGAGGGACCCGGTTCCTTTGATGCTGATGATAGGCGTCAGTTGGCGGCATCTTGAAGCCCTCTGATGCTTATCTGGGCACTGCTCCTGGTGTTCCTTTGGCATTCGCTCCATCTGGCTCATGTCTAGTGACTATTAAAGGTGCTTTTGTCTCTCTCAGGAGCTTTAGACCTGAATACAAACCTCAGCCAGGGCCTGGCATTGTGCAGCTGAGGTGGGTTTTTAGGGTAGACTGCATCTCCTGGACATGATCGGAGCCCTCTTACACCATCCTTCTCTTGCCCTGAGAGTTGTGTGTCCCGTGGGTGGAGGGCTAAAACGAATCCCATGGGGTTCTTCCTCACCGCGGGGCCAACACAATTGTCTGGGCACAAATTCTGGCCCAGGAACTTGCCCAGCTTTGACTGCTGCTGGCTAGAGGTTTCTACCATCGGAAATACTGCTTTGTGAAACACAGAGAGGTCTGTTTTTACCATGTTTTTTTTAAGCATCTGTTACCTCTCACTGCTGGGATAGAGAGTAGGATGTACCTGAGCTCTGGGGATGCAGATCTGCTAACGATCCAATGGAGAAATTCAGCTTTTCTGGCTTTTTTCCAGTCTCCTCTCTCTGGGCTGCCCACGGGGGATAAGGTGCTTCTATTATTTCTTCAGTATATTTTTTTTTTAATGTTAGCAGAGCCTTCTCTTGTCCAAATTCCTGAGAAAAGGTGCAGTGAGGTAAATCCTGGGAAAACCGGCTGGGCAGGGTGAACCGAGTGGGATTTATGGGGCTTGGCAGAGCTTGAGGCTGAAGGGGATTAGAACCTTGTTTATACAATCAGGTTTGGCTTCCAGGCACTAAAAGGTGCATTTTTGCTTGGGGGTGTGGTGTGGTGTGAGTTTTTCAGGCGGTTCTTGGGTGCTCCATAACAGCAAAGTGGATTATCAGTGATTAATGGCCGTTCTCCGTGGCTGAGGAGCAAAGCTGTGCTGTCGTGGCACTGGGCCGTGAGCCTCCTCCGGTCACGCCGATGAAAGCACGCGGTGACCCGTCCCGGTTTGGTTGTTTCAGATACCTCAGCTTGGTTCCAGATTTCACGATCTGCATACACATCGGAGGTGTGAATAGAGGAAATACCGTTAAATTTTTTCCTGAAGAAGAGATGTAACACTTTTTAGAGGGTAATATTTGCTATTTTCTGTCAACTGAATGGATTTACCTCCAGATCATACTGTGCATGGTAGGGGAGGTGGTTTATCTACACTGGGTTCCTTCAGGAACAAGTTGTGAAGCAGCTGTTTTTGACAGCCATCAGTGGTTTCGGGAAGCACATGGTGACCTAAGTTCATGCAGTGATAGGTTTAGTGGTTTCAGGTATGTTCCTCTGGCAGCTCTTCTTGGCTGGTCAGTAGAGGTGGTCTCCTGTCACCTCTGCTCTGCAGAGAGGGAAGCTGCTGGCAGTGGGATGTGGCTTACAGGGTTTCAAGGGCTTATCTTCTCTCTTGACGAGGGTTTGTCTTCTCTTGAAGCTCCTTTGTCTTCTCTTGAAACCCCTTTCTATTCACTGCAGATGAAACAGCATTAAAATAAAATCAGCTCAGACTGGCGCCCCATGACTGCTCCCTGCAGACTCCCAAACCAGAGACACCCTGTTGGTGGGGATTAGAGCATACGAGCCAAGGGATGGCTCCTTGCTGCTGCAGAAAGCTGGGCGAAGCTTTTTCCCGTCTCGGGGCTAGAGAACTTGGTCTCTGAGGTCTCCTGTAACTTGTGGCAGAGGCAAGTGTCGTTTGATGGAGTGGGGCACCTGGCCAGTTTTTGTGCTGATCACTACTACTCCTGGAGACCCATGAGGGCTCCTTGCCTATGCCAGGCTCCAGATGGGCCATTTCCTTTGTCAAATGGGTCTCAGCTCTGTCATTAATCCCAGTGCAAAGGAGTGTGGTAAAATGATCACCTGAGGAAGAGGAAACCATTGATGCTGCTGCGTCCCTTTGGTGTCCTGTTCTTGTGGTTCAGGAATTCACCCAGCACAAAAACCATAACTCCAAGTGAAATGGGAGAGCGGGATTGAAGAAAACAAGCAGTAAAATTCAAAACAATTGCTATTTCTGAGTGTTCTTTATAACTCAGAAGTGATGGAGAGAGAGGTGTGATGTCTTGTCACAGATGGTTCAAGGTACCACGCTTGTACCATCTGGGGTTAAAGGGTAGACCAAATGCTGTGCACCAAGTTCTCCATCCTGCTAACTTCTCCTAGCCACCTCTCCAAAGGCCAGTGAAGTGGGGCCTGTCTGGTGCCTGTGGGATTTTGGGAGAAAACCACTTCCCAGGACAGACATCATGCAATCACAGAGTGAGTGGTTTGGGTTGGAAGGGACCTTTAATGGTCATCCAGTCCAACCCCCACCAGCCATCATTTTCTGGCTGTTTCTCAGCCAGGTGTAAGCCATGGTGGTTTACCAAGCTGCTGCCCAACCAGTACCTGCCCTGGGCTCTGCTGGGGGGAGCTCCCAGCACTGGGGAGCACTGCACCCCTCGGCCTCAGTCCCCTGGGGAGCAGCCAGGCACCCTGACACCCATGGCCCTGGTTTTGGTGCCTCCTGTAGCATACAGAGCTGTCTGCGTGGGTCCCACGGTGCTGTGAGATGGGCTCTGGGCCGTTTCCCCAACCCTTCTCATTCGTGGTCATCGTCAGTGTCATCCTGAGCGTTACCCCTTAATTATTGAGTGTCTCTGTGGGGATTAACAGAAATGCAGGGACAGGGTGCCTGGAGGAGTGTTTCCAGGCACTTGTTGGACATATCTAAACAAACTGATTCTTTTGCTTCTCATGAGGCGTTTCCTCCTTGGTCCACTTCACGGGATGGAGGAAGCCGCACTTCCTTTGGTGCAGCTCCTAGTACAGAGCATTTGTTTCTCTGACAGTTAAAAATGTAGTTATAGATCCGCCAAATCATTATTTGTTTAAAGCAATAGAATTTCTTAAGCAAATACAAGATTATTTTATCACTGAAAGATTTACCATTTACTTTAAATATTTGCAGTTCACTGGAAGGTGTTCAGTTTACCTGCATGGAGGAAGCAAAGCCACTCTGTCGTGGTAACTGGCCTCATAGGGTCCATTAGTGTTGTGTGGTTTAGAACCACAGAACCATGGAATGGTTTGGGTTGAAGGAACCTTCCAAAGCTCACCCAGTCCAATGCCTCGGCAGGGAGCATCTGCAGCTAGATCTGCATCAGGGACATCTGCAGCTAGAGCAGCTTGCTCAGAGCCCCAAGGGCCAACCTGACCTGACATGGGGCCAGCCATGGGGCTTCTCCCACCTCTTGGGGCAACCTGGGCCAGGGTCTCGCCACCCTCAGCATAAGAAACTTCTTCCTTATAGCCAATATTTTAAGCTTTTTCGCAAACCCCATTGAAGCACTCAAAGGCCGCACTACGGTCTCCCCGCAGCCTTCTCTGCTCCAGCCTCAACACCCCCAACTCTCTCCCCTGGCCTCCCAGCAGAGGGCTTCCACCCTGCCAGCATTGCTGGGGCCTCCTGTGGCCCCGCTCCAGCAGCTCCCTGGCTCTGCTGTGCTGAGGAGCCCAGAACTGGATCCAGCACTGCAGGGGAGTCTCCCCAGAGCAGAGCAGAGCGCAGCAGAGGGGCAGCATCCCCTCCTCCACCTGCTGCCCATGCTGCTGGGGATGAGCCCAGCACACGGGGGGCTTCTGGGCTGTGAGCGCATGTTGCCAGCTCCTGTCCAGCTTTCCCCCAAGTCCTTCTCCTGGGGGCTGCTCTCCATCTCTTCATCCCCAGCCTGGGCTGATACCAGGGATTGCCCCAATCCAGGGGCAGGACCTTGCCCTAGGCCTTGTTGAACCTCAGGAGGTTCCCACAGACCCACTTCTCCACACCACAAACCAGCCTGGTGTCATCTGCAAACTTGCTGAGGGTGCCCTCAATCCCACTGCCTGTGTCACTGGTGAAGATACTGGACAGCACTGGTCCCCCAGGCCAGCTCTAGAGGGAACAGTCAGAGTCCCACTCATCGAGTCCAACTGTTAACCTGTCTTGTCTCTTAAGGTGTCTGCTACCAACAAGGCGTCACTGATCAGATTAGTTCACGTAGAGAAATTAAAACATTAGTAAATCTATGTGTGTTTTTTCTGACATTTCAACTTCTACTATCAGCAATGGGTGCAGAATTTACTGAATTTCCTCTGTTCTTGTCAATATTTATGCAAGTTGCTGTAATATTGCTGATTTCCTAATAATCTGTGTTGGTTTTATTCCCAAAATAGAAGTTTGTGACACTCTGTTTAAAAGTCGAGGCTTTGAATTTGCATCTTTTGTGTTGGGACTCTTCTGCTTCAGACACCTGAAGTTCCTGGGTTTTCTCTTGCTTCCTTCCTTCCTCTCCTTTACCTTCCTTCTCTAGAACACAAGCCACAAAGGCAGGGCTGCAGACCCAGCGTGACATGAAGAGTCTTGCAGTCAATGCCCAGCAGCTGCTGTCTGGATAAAATTGTGTCACTTTTCCCTCCTTTCTCCCAAAAAGAAAAGGAAAAAAAAGGTCTAGAAAAGGTTCTTCTGTGGTGTTTATTGCTTTTTCCTGCAGCTTTTGGAAGCCAGACGCGCCCGGTCGCAGCAGCTAATGCTGGCAGCAAAGGGGTGAAGTGGTGCAGGAGCCGCTGGGGCCACCCGAGAGCGGGGAGAATGGGCTGTGCCAGCCCTCTTGTGGGTAAGGAAGAGACAGGGCAATAAACTGGACACAAACAATCTGAGCTCTAGCTGTAAGACCTTTGCCCCGGAGCCTGGCTGTGCAGCTGGGTAAAGGTACAGACTGAAGAACTGAAATCACAGAAAGTTCTGGAACAGCAAGTTAAGAAGCAGCAGGAGAATTGAGCAGAGAGATTATCTTATTGTGTTGCCTTGGCGATACAACACCCTGACGGGTCACCCCACCTACAAGAGCACAAGCCTTGGCGGGCAGTCAGAGGGGGAAGCGGTGCCAGCCGCGATGGGAGAGACCGATCCCGCCCCTCCTGGCCCAGGCAGTGGTGACGGGAGACGGTACATGTGGAAAACGCCGTCATCTGCTGCTTGATGTAGGTCTTTGGGCAGTGGTGGCAGCAGTAGGGCGGGGAGCTGAACGTCCTCAGGTTCTTCTGACCCAGCCTGGGTTATTTCCTGGTCTGTGCCACAGAGGCGGTGACTGGGATTTGAATAGAACCTTTCAGCTGTGTTGGTGCTTGGGAGGGAGGAAGAGATATTAGTTGTACCCAGGAGACACACTGGACCCAACTTGCAGTGGTTGTGTCACGGCAGCGTTAATGTGTTTAATGGCAGGTACAAAGATATCAGCCGTCCTGGCAGGCTTCTTGGCGCGGGAGCGGTCACGGAATACCAGAATCCGGGTTGGCATTGGGAACGGGAGTAGCAGATGAATCAGCGCGAGGTGGGGCTGGCAGGTACTTCTCTGTGCAGCAGCTCAACTTGCCTGAGCTCAGGGCACAACGCTGCGTGCCTGGAGAGGCGGCTGTGCCAGACTGATCTGCAGCAGCGTGCCACAATCTGCTCCTTGGAGGAGAATGTTGTGAAAATCCCTCCAGAATGGGAAATGGGCCAGCATTGTTTGTTTCTTTCATGTCGAATTCACGAGTGAAGGTTTTCCAAGAGTGATGGAACCCCTCTGTGGTGTGGTGGGTGACAGAGCACATGGTGGTGCTCATGGAGCTAAGGCTGGACAAGCTCTTTAAGCTCATTGAGTCCAACCAGCACTTCCAGGTCTCCACTAACACTTTTTACAAACTTTCCAACCTTTTCCAAATGATTCTGCGATTCGGTGATTCTGTTCTAAGGCTGGACTGAGCACAACCGGTGCAAAGCAGGAGCAGGGAATGGCTGCCCTGGTACAGGAGTTGCTCCGGTTCTCCAGGAGTGGTGTAGGAGCAGCCAGGGAACACCCCCACCTCTCCTTAACCTGCTGAGGAATAGTCACCTCCCGTGCATCAGGAACAGATGAACAGGCAGAGATGGGTTAAATAAACCCCATGGCTTGGCAGTGCTGCTGCAGCCTCTGCAGAGGTCTGTGGTTGTGTTTTCTGAGGACAAGAAAGATTTTCGATTTTTTTGAAGTGTGACATTTACCTCTAGAGTTTTAATGGATGAACATAATCTACTGCTCAAAATTCACTGAGGCCATCTGCCACCCGAAGAGTTCAATCAATCAGCAGAGCTCAAGTGGGGCTGGAGGAGAACACAGGGATGACTTGAGGGTGGAAGCCCTCTGCTGAGAGGACAGGGGAGAGTTGGGGGTGTTGAGCCTGGAGCAGAGAAGGCTGTGGGGAGACCTTAGTGCGGCCTGTGAGTGCTTCCAGGGGCCTCTGAGAAAGCTGGGGAGGAGCTTTGGATCAGGGGTGTTGGGACAGGGGCTGTTGGGGACAGGGGTGATGGGTTCAACTGGAGGAGGGAGATTCAGGCCAGATCCTTGTTCCCAGGGATGGGGCTTCTCCCACCTCTCTGGGCAGCCTGGACCGCCCTCAGCATCAAACATTTCTCCCTTCTACCTCTTAGCAGATACTGAATGTTCAGTTGGAACGAGCTGGACTAAACTGCTCGTTCTCATTTTTAACTTTCTCGGTACACACCTCGTTTGAGGTTTTGCTGAGCAGTAAACTAAAAAAATCCTGTGTGAGTCATGGTTTTGGTTTTTGTTTCGCACTTAAACCCCACTCGATCAGTCCCGTTCTCTCTTGTGCATGCATCCACGCTGCTGTTTGAGTCTCTCTCTTCTGTGAACTGTGCAAAAAGGACGCTTCCACGCAGAGCTGTGATTCTGATGGGAGGTTTTGCAACTTGACAATTTGATCCTTGGCCTCTGTGGTCACAGTCAAGGTTCTGTTTTTACTCTTAAATATTGCTGTAGCTTGTCTGTTCCCTTTGGGACACCTGAGCCACAGTTCTTCTCATGCTCAGTGCTGGTGTACACCTCTGGTGTGGCTGAAGCTTTGCAGTTAATCATTACCTTCTTTTGAACTCAGTAGTACCTCTGGTTCTCTTTCAGTGACTCGCCACAATCACCTGAAGGACTTCTTGCTGGTGGTGTCCATTGTCATCGGAGTGGGTGGCTGCTGGTTTGCCTACATCCAGAATCGCTACTCAAAGGAGCACATGAAGAAGATGATGAAAGACCTTGAGGGGCTCCACAGAGCTGAACAGTCTCTCCATGACCTTCAGGAAAGGTGGGTTGTAGAGGTCCACCCAGCTGGAGCATTCAGCTGTCAGGCCTTCCTGCGAGGTTCTAACTGGTTTAGATTTTGGGATGGATTTTCTTTTTAGCTGTCATGTTGCCATGTCCCAGAGTCAGCATCGTCCTGAGCTGTCAGACAGTCTTAATAGCTCAGGTGGGGCCCTGACTTGGGCATGAATTCCGTTCCCAGGCTGCAGGTCCAGATGGTCATGTGCTTACTTGACTAGCTGTTCAGTGGTGACGGGTCAGTTACTGGTACCTGCTGAATGCCACGTGCAGGCCTGGAGGGTAAAACCGCCCTCGTGTCACTGCGATCCTGAAACATGGCAATGCAGCAACTTGAGTGAAGTGACAGTGTCCAACACAGGCATCTCCTGCTCCAAGGTGGGCTCCAGTGTGTGATGATGGGTAATTGAGCGTGACCATACATCTTCAACACAGTTTTGTTGCCTTTCTGCACTGTTTTTAAGTTGCTTTTGGTATGTTTAGTTCCTGTTCTGATCTAATCACAGAACCACAGAGTCATCGTGGTTGGAAAAGCCCTTTCAGCTCCTCCAGTCCCCCCCATTCCCCCATCACTGCCAGGGCCCCACTAACCCCTGTCCCTCAGCACCACCTCCACACCGCTGGCAAACCCCTCCAGCCATGGGCACTCCACCACTGCCCTGGGCAGCCTGGCACACGCCTGCACAACCCAACGGGCAACAAATGCCTCCTCAGGGACAACCTCAACCTCCCCTGCAACAACTGCAGGACGGTTCCTCTCGTCCTGGCGCTTGTTCCTGGGGAGAAGAGACTGATCCCCACCTCACTCCAGCCTCCTGTCAGGGAGTTGTTGAGAGCCAGAAGGTGTCCCTGGAGCCTCCTTGGCTCCAGGATCAACCCCCCCAGGTCCCTCAGCTGCTTCTCAGAAGACTTGTTCTCTAATTCCAAACTGGTGGTTCCTCTTTATTTACCATGTTTAATTATACAGGAGCAGTGACCTGTACAGTGGTGTCTACTCCCAGTTCAATTCATACTGGAAGTGCATCAGGATCCCCACCCCCTGAAATGACAGTGGATAGCTGTACCTGGGAGGGAAGAAGAGGAGTGAGTTGCTTGGGAAGAATGAAATAAATAAATAATTTGGGAGTGTTAAATACAAATATCTGAACTTGTGGCATCTGTGCCAACACTAGGATCTTGAGGACATCAATCTGCCATGGAGACTTTAGGAAACAGCCATGTCTTTGGAAACCATATGACGTACCCAATGGACTACAGCCTGATTTCTTGCCTACGTGCTCATGACAGCCTTCAGGAAATTTTCCCACATGAGCGTTGCTCGAAAGACATTTTTCTTTGAGTGTGATCACAGCAGTTGGTATCTGTCATTTTGAGGAGAGTCATCACTTGAATCCCAGACTCCCAAACTGTTGGGGGTGGCAGGGAGCTCTGGGATCACCCAGCACAACCCCTACTAGAGCAGGGTCCCCACACCAGGGTGACCAGGAGGGTGTCCAGGCACCTTTGAGATCTCTCCAGAGCAGGAGACTCCACAACCTCTCTGGGCAGCCTGGGCCAGGGCTCCC
>NW_010422052.1:1642-9928 GCF_000710305.1 Buceros rhinoceros silvestris | reverse complement strand
TGCTCCAGCCCCTCCTCATCCTCACAGCCTCCGCTGGTCTCTGTTGAACTGGGGAGTCCAGCACTGGACATGGCACTCCAGAGGTGGCCTCACTGGGGCAGAGCAGAGGGGCAAGAGAACCTCCCTGACCTGCTGGCTACACTGTTCGGAGAGGTAATGGTGCCAAACTGGGCACGTTCTCCTGGCAGTGATGTGGATAAGTGACCTGTTTTCTTTCTGGCGTAGGGATGGAATAATTTACCGCTGCCTGCCAGGGAGCCAGGTCCCTCCACAGCTGGTTTCACAGAGCTTCCTGTAATTGTACATTACAGGCTGGACAACCCCCCCAAAAAATTATTATTTTTTTCCACAACCAGGAGGATACAGAAATTCCTCCTCAACATCCATCTCCTGGAGCAGCAGAGCTGTATCCAGGGCAGAAGGTGTCTGCTGGGTGTCACACTGGAGCAGGTCACTCCAGAGTTCCAAACACTGGCTGCTACAAATGTGCATTGTGGGGAACGACCTTGGGATCTGCTGCTCAGGGCAGAGCCACGTAAACAGGTGGATGTGCCTGGAAGTTCAGCTAATGCTCTAAAGCCAGATAGGAAGAAACTCAAAACCACGTGTATTAAGCATAGCTGGAGTCTTCAGCCAGAGCAGCTTGTAATGCTTCTGCAGGGAGTGCAGCTCGGAGGGCTTGTCCTCTGCAGAGGACACTGAGCTCGAAAAGTGGGAGGTGAATTCCTGGCCCTTGTGGGGCCTTTTGGCAGAGGATTGATCTAATTCTTCTCAAAAGAGGGAAATACTCCTTCGCTGCTTCATCCTTGAGCTCCAGCAAGGTTCAGCTGCTGTAGAAATGGCCAGAACTACCAACAGCACCCATTCCCATGGACTTGTTCCAAAGTTCTGCTCTAAAAAGTCTTTTCTAGAGCTTGAAGCAACCTCCTTTCCTGGCTCATTGAATCTTGGTGCGGAACAGACAGGAAGGCTCGCAATGCCTTTCCAGTTGCCTACCAACTGCTAGTGCTGTTTGATGACTAACTGATAACGCTCTGGAAGAGTTGGGAAGGGAAGGAAGATACAAAAAGCCATTTTTTAATCATCTTCAAAATACCTTTTGAGGATATCCTTTGACAGTGACAATGCCCAGTCAATTAAATGACAAGATAAAAAGGTCATGTCTTAGCGCATCTTGATGATGATTGAAGATCGTATGAAGATCCGTAGTGAAGATCTAGTGATTGTATTAAAGATCTGCTCCTGGATTCTGAAAGTGCCAGATGGATCTCGATTTCTTGCCCTCATTGCAAGTGTAGCTCTGAAGGCACTTTGTCATCTCATGGAGCTCAGTGCATGTGAAACCACTGTGGCTCAATCAAACAGGAACACACTGACCAAACCTGGTTTCATACATAACCAACATAGGAAAATATAGGCTCTGCTGTCAGGAAAAAATGGTAGCAAGGGAAAATACGATGGTTGAATGCCTTTGAGAATTATCTTAGGGATAAAATTCCTCCCCATTCTGCGTCAACAGGGGAATTTCTCCTTTAAACACAGATAGTTTGGTGGTTTGGGATTCTTACAGCCTGTGTATGGAAGAGCTTTAGCGCTGATGCACAGGGCAGAGAGCGTGGGTTTATCGAAGAACATGGAATGTCTTGGCAAGAGTCCTTCGAAATGGGGAAGAAAAACACTTGAGTTTCTCAGCAGAGCTGTGAATTGGACATGAGCCTGTTCCAAGAAGGGAGCCAGTGTCCAAGAAGAGTGCTGTTGAGAGTCCAGCCTGGCCAGTCAGTTTGAAATGGGGGGAAGTTGTCCTCGGCCTGGACAGTGACCAGCTTCATTCTTGACCCATAAGGTAGTGGTGGGTCCCTGGTGCGAGTCGGCACTGGGCTGTGATCTGTCACCAACACTTAACCAAGGTCTGTCCTTCCATACAAGCTGGAGGGTGGACACCGTTGCATGTGCAGCATTTGCAGTGACTGAGGATCAGGTTTTTTCTCCTCTTGGCTGATCCCTCTCTGGTCCGAGATGAGCAGGAGCTGTTTGCTGCTCAGGGAGCCCAGGAATGGCCTCCTGAGATGTGTCCTTTGTTGATTACAGGGGGACAATCCCTGCTCTGCTGCTGCTGGACACACCAGTGCTGGAACAAGCCAGGATGCCGTTGGCCTTCTTGGCCACCTGGGCCACTCCTGGCTCCTCTTCAGCTGCTGTCACCAGCATCCACAGGGCCTTTTCCCTGGGCAGCTTCCAGCTGCTCTTCTTCCAGCCTGGAGCATTGTCAGGAGTTGTGGTGACCCCAGGGCAGGACTTGGCGCTTGCCCTGGTTGCCCCTCAGTCCATTGGCCTTGGCCCATCACTCCAGCCTGTCCAGACCCCTCTGTGGAGCCTCCTGGCCCTCCAGCAGACCCACACCCCTGCCAAACTGGGTGTTGTCTGCAAACTGACTGAGGGTGCTCGCAATCACCTTGTCCAGGAGGTTGTTTGGGTGGTGACAACCAGAGCCTTTACCACCCCTTTTCAGGATAGGGTGGTCCCTTGTGAGCCAGGTTCATTCTTGATGCTCATTTGATTTCACTGAACTTGTGTGAGAATTGGGTTTACACTGTTGCAGCTGCCCTGAAACACAAATGTTGAAACCCTGAAACATCTCACTGTGGTGTCTCCTTCAGAGGGCTGGGACTTTTCCAGGTGGAGTGATTGAACCTTTTTTTATTAAGGTGAAGGTCTTCGCTTTTGTAAAATGACTGAAAATTCAAATTAATCTGAGCCCTGTTGAAGGAAATCTTGATATCCTTTGGATAATTAAGAAAATACCTCCTGAGCATTTAAGAAATGAGTTGACCATTTAATCTCTTCTTGGGCATGGTGGACTTTCTCCTTGAGTTTCCAGGTATAGCTCTCTATTGACATCAGCACAGAGTAAATAGGGGCAGGGTTGGTGTAGATGGTGTCTGGCCAGCCCTTGCACCGTGGACTCCTTCCGTGGTGTGCGTGAAACCTGACGCGCACAGCACTGGGCCCTCGGTCTCTCTTTCAGGCTGCAGAAGGCTCAGGAGGAGCATCGCTCTGTGGAGGTAGAAAAGGTCCACCTGGAGAAGAAACTGCAAGACGAGATCAGCATCGCCAAGCAGGAGGCTCACCGGCTCCGGGAGCTGCGGGAGGGCACGGAGAATGAGCTGAGCAGGCAGAAATATGCCGAGCAGGAGCTGGAGCAGGTAAGGACTGAGCCAGAACATACCAGATGTGTGAGTAGGCAGTTCCTCACCTTCCTTCAACTGTCTGAGAACTCCAGCAGTGTTCTGCTCATAGTGCTCTTCCACCTTTGCTTTTCCACTGCCCTTTGTGGAGAGCAAATTGATGTTTCTCTCCCACTGCTCCACATTACTTGTCCCCCATAAATATAGAATCACTTAGGTTGGAAAGACATTCATGGTGCTGTTGGGTGGCAGGGACCGTGCGAGTGCACATCATCCCAGCTTGCCTTGTGGGAGGTGTTGAACTTGACCTTCACCCCTCTGATGACTTCTAGCTCCGCTCCCAACCACAAGCTCGCTCTTTTTTGTCCCTTTCTTTCTATTCATGGTTTGAGGAGCGATTGATTATGACTTTGGTTGTGCTTACCATGTTCTCTCATGGATCAGAGAGGTGTACGAAGAAAATTTCCTTCCAAGGAAATGTAGCCCTAGCTTAGAACCTCAACAGCCCAGTTAGGTTCATGTACAGACCTCAGAAAGGTGAGTTTTAAATTCAGCCTAGTGGGAAGATGTCCTGAAGTTCTGTCTCACCATGGAGGCCTGTACAGAATGTTGTGTGTAACACTGGCAAAAAAGAACTGTGTTTGGGTTGGATCGGTGGGATCGTGTGAGCCAAAACTGCATGAGCTGAGCAAGTGCTGTGGATATTTGGAGGCCGTCAGCTTGTCCTCCTAACCTGACTGTGCCCAGGCTTTTATGCAGCTGTGGGGAATGGAGAGGAAAATGAGACAAGAATTAGGGTTTGCCCTGGCAAGGGGTGTCCTGAGCCATCAGGGACAGTGCAGCCTGGATATGGCCATGGCCACCAAATGTCCCTACTGCTTGCAATACCGACAACTCAGACAGCACCCGTAACTGGCTTTGCTGTCATCATCCAACCCCATTTCCCTAACTGGTCATCCAGCCTCTCCACAATGTCCCTGAATTTGCGTTCAGGACCTGCACTGGGATGCCTGTACTCACATGCACTGAAATTTGGTCATTCTGTCTTGTGGGCCATTAAAATACAGAACCACAGAATCATTTGGGATGGGAAAGACCTTTAAGATCATCGAGGTCTCATCCCTTCCTCTTCCCTTCCTCTTGACACGTGTTAAGAAACCCGGGGAGCCAGAGGTGACTTAACCCACTCTGTTGTTTCCCAGAGGCCTCCGGGAGGGATGCATTGACAGGGTGAGTATTGGTTTTGCCCACCTGACCCACACCGTGTGATTATAACATGATCACAGTCCCGATGAGCTGCAGACCACCGAAACCATTAACCAGCCACTCCCACTGACCAGAAAACTCATCTGATTTTTTTTTTTAATGTATTTTTGGGTCCCAGGGAACGTTAACACAAGATCTTCTTATGCACCAGTTGGTTCTTATCACTAAAACGATACTGGAGGGTTTGGAAGCTCCTACGCATGGGATGGAAATGCAGTGTATCACTGGGATGGGACTCTGCCATACTGGGCTGTTCATACCAATCTTGTGTCCTCACTAGGTCATCCTCCCCCAGCTTGAGGACACAGCCAGGGCTGCAGACCCAGAGGACATTCCTTACTTCATAACTTCTTCCTCTTCATGATCAAAATGGGATCTTAGAAATTGTCACAGGGAAATGTACCTACCTACCTGCAGAACTAGAGGGTTTGTGGTTTGGCCACTGCTGTATGACAGCTCATCTCCACCCTTGGTCCTTGGCCCTTATTCTGTGCTTCCCTTTTTAACCCTTCCATAAAAACATTGTTTCTCTAAATGTTCTGAGCACTCCTCTACCCCACATACCTCGTGGCGGGTTTTCTGCCCACTGATTCTCCATATTCCTAGACCCCGGGTGCCTGCACAATCACAGAATGGTTTGGGTTGGAAAAGCCCTTTGAGCTCCTCCAGTCCCCCCGTTCCCCCAGCACTGCCAGGTCCCCACGAACCCCTGGCCCTCAGCACCACCTCCACACCGCTGGCAAACCCCTCCGCTTCCCTTTTTAACCCTTCCATAAAAACATTGTTTCTCTAAATGTTCTGAGCACTCCTCTACCCCACATACCTCGTGGCGGGTTTTCTGCCCACTGATTCTCCATATTCCTAGACCCCGGGTGCCTGCACAATCACAGAATGGTTTGGGTTGGAAAAGCCCTTTGAGCTCCTCCAGTCCCCCCGTTCCCCCAGCACTGCCAGGTCCCCACGAACCCCTGGCCCTCAGCACCACCTCCACCCCGCGGGCAACCCCCCCCAGCCATGGGCACTCCACCACTGCCCTGGGCAGCCTGGCACACGCCTGCACAACCCCAACGGGCAACAAATGCCTCCTCAGGGACAACCTCAACCTCCCCTGCAACAACTGCAGGACGGTTCCTCTCGTCCTGGCGCTTGTTCCTGTGGAGGAGAGACCGACACACACACACACCCCGCCACACACACACCCTCCAACTTCCTGTCAGGGAGTTGTGGAGAGCCAGAAGGTCTCCCTGGAGCCTCCTTTGCTCCAGGATCAACTCCCCCTCACTGGTCCCTCAGCCACTCCTCAGTGCACTTGTGCTCCAGATCCTGCTCCAACTTTGTTGCCCTCCTCTGGACACGCTCCTGCCTCTCAAGGTCCTTCTGGGAGGGAGGGGCCCAAACTGAACGCAGGGTTCAAGTGGCCAGACAGGTCAGAGTCCTGTCTGTGGTGGGAGCACCGCCCAGCGCTGCTGGTGTCAGAGGGGAAAAACCAACCCTTCCTTGGGTCTGTGGCTCTGAATTTTTAACTATTTTACTAATTTATGCTCAACAAGACTAAATCATATGTAAGTGATATAATCAGTTGACCTCTTCTGGGCAGTACCTCCTGGCTGCTTCTCACTGGACCGTGCAAATGTCCTCCAAGATAAAATTTGGTATTTCAGAGTATCTGCTGCTTTTGGCTCCCTAGAAATTACGCCTGTGCCAGACTTGCTGGGACGTGACTGAGTTAAATAACATGCTAAGGGAAAAGATCCAAGTCTGAGCGATCTTTCTGTTTTTGAAAAAAAGCTTATCTTCATCCCACTGATGGCTGTGCTGTGTGGGAACCGAAAAGGCACTGG
This sequence comes from Buceros rhinoceros silvestris, assembly GCF_000710305.1. Classification (NCBI taxonomy): domain Eukaryota; kingdom Metazoa; phylum Chordata; class Aves; order Bucerotiformes; family Bucerotidae; genus Buceros; species Buceros rhinoceros. The sequence continues at coordinate 3,636 of NW_010422052.1, read as the reverse complement.
CACTAGGCGAGGGTGGGTGGAAACTCAGCTGTGGGAGGTGGACGCTGGCCATTGGGAAGGGTCCGGTGCAGAGCCTGAGTGGGTCTCACTCCTGCTGTCCATATGTTTCTTAGACCAAGGTCTTAAGAACCAGAAGAGAAAATGGGGCAGGAGTCAGCTCGGTGACGTGTGTGCTCAGCCCTGGCTGCATAGCTGGCCGTGCTGTAGCTGGACCTTTCCTCCCAGCTGCATCTCCGTCAGGAGAAGGTCTACAGTGGTGAGCTTGGCTTGTTGGGGCAGTGAAGGCTCTTTTGGCTTTTATTTGAAGAACAAGGAGGGGTTTTACTGGGTGTTTAACCACACATACCCCTCCTGAGCTTCAAGGTGTGGTGGCTGGAGAGCAGCCCAGTTCACCAGCGCCATTGCATCTCTGGACTGCAGCAGCTCGGACCTGTGATTGCCATTCTTTGGTTTCCCCATTGTGGGACACGTTAACTTCTTGCAGGGCTTGTGTCAGGCCTCAGGTTTATTAAAGTCCCTCCAGATCATGTGTAAGAAAGAGGAATGTTAATTCTTGATGGTCTCCTGCACAAAGTGCTGGTATCTCCAACTTGCTCATCACCCACTTTTTTCTAATTTTGTATTCGCTCCCATCTCCAGCAAGATACGTAGGTGTGTGGAGGAGACCAGCCCGGTGGTATGTGGAAGAGGCTGAGCTGGGATGGAAGGAGAGTCACCCAGAAAGCTACAGAAACTGCTGATTCCAGGCGTGTTGTGTCTTTTCCTGACTGAGCAGCACATGTTTTGTGTCTAAATATTTTTATCATCTTGCTCCAGTGTGAAAGTTGTCTCTTGACAAGCTCCTGCTGTTTGGCTCGGGAGCTGCAGTGAGAAAAGACAGTTGCCATCGCGGTGTTGTCAGTGATACTGCCTTGGGAGGAGGATCTGGAGGGTTTTCTAACTAACCAGTGCCTCGTGCTGTCAGCTCTGGAGGGTTTAGGTGCGGTTTGTGCCGTTGTGAGGCAGAAGGGCTGACGTGAAGAGGTAGACCAGGTCAGCTCTGTTTCCTCTCCCTGGGAGCTGAGGTGCTGAGGCGGGACAGCATAGTAGTGATGGCTGGACATTTTCAAGGAAGGAGCTCAGCTCTAGGATGGAGGGAAGGTGCTGTAGGGTGTTCTGCTCATTCCCCTTGCCTGCCGATGGCTGCCCTGCTGCTCTCCTCTCTCGCTTCCCGCAGTACTGGGATGCCACCTCTCCTCCTAACGACCTCTGCTTCTGTCATGAGTAAGGTTAAGATGTGTCGAGTCTTTTTTCATAGAATCCTCAGATGGTTCAGGCTGAAAGGGACCCTAAAGACCATTTAGTTCCAACCCTCCCCCACACCATGGGCAGGGACCCCTTCCACTAGACCAGGTTGCTCAAAACCCCATCCAACCTCACCTTGAACACTTCCAGAGAGGGGAATCCACAACCTCTGTCCAGTGTCTCATCAACCTCACAGTGAAGAACTTCTTCCTTATAATTAACCTAAATCTCCCCTCTTTTGGTTCAAAACCATCACCCCTTGTCCTGTTATGATCAGTGACCCTGGTAAGCCTCCACCTGTCACCCTTTTGGTTGTCCGTCATGCAGGGGAGCTCCCTGTACCCCATATGTATCACGGAATGGTTTGGGCTGGAAGGGACCTTAAAGATCATCCAGTCCAACCCCCCCTACCATGGGCAGGGACACCTTCCACCAGCTCGCTCAAAGCTCCATCCAGCCTGGCCTTTTCTTTGGTTTTGGTACCTTAAAAGCTCCAGGTTGGCAGCCAGCGGTTGGGATGGCATTGCCAGGAGGGCATGTTGTCCCCACCGCTGCTGCAAGGCCACACCGGCTGGTTCTCCCCCAGGTGCGGATGGCGCTGAAGAATGCTGAGAAGGAGCTGGAGTCCCACTGCAGCTGGGCTGCGCCCGAGGCCCTGCAAAAGTGGCTCCAGCTGACCCACGAGGTGGAGGTCCAGTACTACAACATCA
>NW_010422052.1:668-1523 GCF_000710305.1 Buceros rhinoceros silvestris | reverse complement strand
AATGCCGAGAAGCAGCTGCTAGTTGCCAAGGAAGGGGTGAGAATTTCAGCATCCTTGTCCTGCATCTTTCCTTTGCAGCCGCAGGGAAAGGTTTGGGGAACGAAACCTGCAGAGTTGGTTTCTCTGCACCTTCTGTATTTTCCTTTTAATGCCTTAAATTTGCATTTTTTTTAAAGAGGCTGAAAGCACTGGCGAGTGATGGCCTCCTGGGGGATGGCAGGTGCTGACCCATCTTGTCTTCTGTAGGCAGGAGCCCTGGGAAGGTGCTGCTGTGCGACTGCCCCATGGGTAGTCAGTGAGCAGAAGGGTTTGCACCTCTTCAGATAATCCCTACTTGAGGTGATGGGCATGCACAGGCAACGAGATGTCTGACATGTAGCCATGAGTCATCTCCGTGCTCCTAGTTATCTTCACATTGTCTGTGCCAAGTGAGCAGTGATGAGCTGCCAGGGAGCTGCTGTGACACGTCTTTGTCTCTGGGGACACCACAGCAGTCCAAGCCTGTGGCAGAGGAAGATCCCTCTGCCTTCATCTGGTTTCACTCTGAGCATCTGAACATTTTCCTTTTCTGTGTCCGTTCTCAAGTCCGAGTCTTGGTTTGTCTGCTGGGAGTTAATACCACAAGATCTGTGAACCCAGGAGCTGTGTGTGGAGATGTAAGTTTGAATACACACAGTGCCACAAAGGGAAGATTAAAAAAAACAACCCCCAGTCAAAAAACCTTCCCAAACCAACATCCTGAACGCATTAACTGTTTCTCTGATCATTTACTCATGGGAAACACAAAAGAAGTCTTTACCCCAGCCAGTTCAGATCCCTCTGACTCCTGGGAAATCAGGAGAAGGGCCAAGGAAG
>NW_010422052.1:0-581 GCF_000710305.1 Buceros rhinoceros silvestris | reverse complement strand
AAGAGCGTGAAACCCCCAACCTGCTCGCTTGCTCCTGGCAAAGAATAACCCCCTGCAGTAACCCCCGATTCACACTATTGCTGCGTGTGCAACAGCTGCTGGGACTGTTTCCATCTCAGCCCATCCAGGATGTTCTTGTCCTGGAGCAAACACAAAGTCGTCTTCTTCCTGTGAACCTTTTTCTATTGATGTTTCAGGCTGAAAAAATTAAAAAGAAGCGGAACACCGTGTTTGGAACGTTTCACGTGGCTCACAGCTCATCTCTAGATGACGTTGACCATAAAATCTTAACAGCAAAGTGAGTGTCTGCTTAAACCCTTCCTGAGTTACCCTGTCTTCTGTAACAGACATAAATGGCTGTGGCCTCTACAGCTGCTCTTGGGCTCATTTTGCTGAACTTCTGTTGACTTTGTTAGCTGGAGTTGGACTTGGTGCTCTTAAAGCATAACCTTTTAATTTTATCTCAGTTATGCAGAGCATATCCACAGCATATGCAGAGCAGTTCGAGGTCCTGTCGAAGGGGATTCAGGGGGCTGTAGTACAATTATCCCCAGGTATTTCACAGAATCATCTGGCTGGAA
>NW_010422051.1:12272-36290 GCF_000710305.1 Buceros rhinoceros silvestris | reverse complement strand
ACTTCTCATAAAATTTGACAGATGGCAGCCCTAACAGTGACTTCTCTGAAATCTTGATATTAGCCTGCCACCCAGCTAACCCTGAAATGAACACATGGAAGAAAGGACTAGACCAGAAATCTACCTTTTCCTTATGCTACTCTTCATAACGAGATGAGATTTTCAAAGCTGAGTTTGACTGATAAACCTTCATAGGTTTAATTCTTTTCTGTGATTCTTTGCTTTTTCAGTAACCCTTTGTTCAGGAATGTACTTCACTAAAGCAAGTGAAGTAGTAGCTCGAAGAATTATAGGGCAGAATTAGTTATTGTCTGTGCATTCATATGTAACACAAGTTGTTAAGTGCTGCATCCTGAAACTCTTAAGAGAGAAATAAAAAGAAAAGGAGTGATTGTGCATGTGGAGGGAAGGCCAGTCACTCATGGGCAACCTGGAACCGAAGGGACACCTATGGAAACCCATCCTTACCCTTTATTCATTCTTAAGTTCACAGTAAGTTTCCTACTCAGCAACTTGCCTTCTTTCTCCCCAAAAGAAGACATGGGATGTCAGACAAAGTTTTAGGACTGAATAGATCTTGTTTATCTATTGATTAAATTATATAGAAGTGAAGCATCTGCAAGGGTAGTTGGAGGGATTACTTTCTTAAATGTAATCCAGATTTGCAGAAATCATATACTAATCACAGATTGTTTTAAATCCTGACATTAACTTTCTTCTTTGGTGATGAAAATTCGTGACTTGGAAGTGGTTTAGAAGAAGAAATTCTCTGAAGTTTGCACCCCTTACCAGTGGGAGAGAAAATAATGTCCCTCTTTTAATTGCTTTTTAGCAGAGCGGGGAATAAAACACCAGACCCGTGCACCAATTCCAAGAAGAATTGAACATTGTACCTAAATGCCCTTGTGCTGCCATAACAACTCTGCAGAAATGACAATCCAATTGCCAGTGTCAGCACTGGCACAGAAAAGCAAAGGACTTCTCCCAGATATGAATTTGCATTGCCGCTGACAGAAACGAACTTATTCTAACACACATTCAAACATGTTTCTGGAGCCTAACCTCCTGACATCTGACAATGCTTTCAGGACAATGCTGACAAACTTTCTTAGGCTAGGATACCACACCAAAAGGTACTGTAGAACTTCACAGAAATTATTAAAAAAGAATCAGGAAGGAAAACCACACCAGACAGGATTCACTTTAGAATGCAAGAACAGCAGAAATACACCTACCGAGCAATGGGAGAAGAACCCGGACGATCCAGAGAAACTAACAGCTATTATTGCCTTGAAATGTTGCATGACAACAATAATTACGAATGCAAATGTTGCGCCAGGTTGATGATTTAGCATACCTGGATATGACCTTCAATAGTGACATTCAACAGTTCATAATAAATACCACAACTATATCATTCCTGTGCTTTGGAAACATGGAGGTTTTACAGTAGTCGAGCAAAATTAAGTTTCCTAAAGGTTTGGATTTTCTAAGGAAAGTACTAAAGCAAAAAGGAAGCTGATGAACTACTAAAAGCAGAATAGCAAAATTTATCATTCGTCACTTTTCCAGGCGACTTCCGTTTTTCAACTGATTCTAGGAAAATACTACCCCAAAGAAACGCTTTAATGAACCAGGATGGCACAGGTAAATTATTCCTGCTTGGGGTACACGCAATACCATGTTAAGGTTTTTGCATTTAATGAAGAAAATTGTCTACTGGTTTTCTTCAGTTTTATCTTAATTCCTGGACTTTTCATCCACCTACATGCCTTCTGACGAGTTTTCCTTTTTGTAAAACCATATGGCACTCAAACACTGAGAAAATTCAAGAACCAGCATGGAGATAGACTTCTCTTCTTTACAGGAGCATTTGATAGCGAGTTGTTTTTGAACACATACAACACATGCAAAATGATAAAAAAAAGGTGCCATTTCAGTTGATAATTAAGTTTCACTTTATCTTATGCATTTTAAAAAGTTAGTAATAAACAGACCTGAAAAAAATGTAGTAGTATTTTTGTTGAAACAGGAGCTCCCTTTCTGTACTAACACTTTGAACTGTCTCAGCCTACCATTTAGACAACATAAAAAGCTTTTTGCCATAACTCTGTTAGATATGACTTCAAGGTTGTAACCTACTGGTCAAAACAGCACTGTCCAGCTTAACTGAGAGCCTGTGCTCAATGATGCTTGTTACTAGAGAAACAAATGAATTTTCATGATTGCTGCGGCAGAACATGCAAAGTGAATAATCTAAAGAAGTTAGTTACGTTTTGCTGGAAAATGGCAAAACCAGAAAAGAATTAGTTCTTTGCAGTTCTACAAGCTTCAGCTCTAGCATTCATATAAAGCTGATGTCTGTCTGATACAAAAAAATGCCTGCAGTCACTGCTGTAATGAAATATAGAGGAACTGGTAAATTTAAAAAGCAATTCTATACGACATTCAGCAATGAGGTACATGCTCTTTCAGAAATGTATGTTATCATTAATGTCCGAAGTCTCTAAAGTGGGTTTTCAATATCAAAATTATAGCAGAGCTGCTTATATAAAATGGCTGTTACTGTGATACACTTCACTTTCTCCACCTGGTAAGTCCAAGTGCACTGCTGAATTCCTCACAACCTAACTTCACCTCAGCAACAAAAAGAAACCTGGAATTACCAAAAAAAAAAAAAAAAAGCAGCAGCCATGGTACCAGCCTCTTTGTGATGTCTCTTGCCTTTAATACTGAAATGAGTAATAAAGACCCCGTTCCTCAAAACCAAATAGAATATTGGTATTAGGTGATCAAGCAAATGGAAAAAACAAACGCATGCAAAATAACTCATTGGTATTATTGACTTCCTGAAAGGTGAAATTGCATTAGACAGCTGAGCACCCAACTTAGCACTTCATTGTTGCTGAAGAAACAGTCTGTCACCCTTTCCTACTTTGTTCCAGATGTTGCCCTTGCACTTCAACTACTTGTACTTTGCTGCCTTTACCACCCTCCTTGTGGGTGGATTTACCTGCCTGAGCCAGCATCTGAAGGAAGCCAGTATTTGCTTTGTGTTGAGCTGATTTAACTTAGCAAGCAAGAAAGAAACAGTGAAGACAAAGGAAGTGGGCGGTGGGAGCAACTACTTTCAGCAGCAACATGTTAGTTTGCCTCATAGCACATCTTAAGGAAAGTCACCATAAATGATTTGTAAGAAGTGTTTACACATTACAGTGTTGCAGATTAATGCTTCCCGCCCCACATCAGTAAAGATCCTACTAACTGGATTCGCTCTGAAGTAACTCAGTATATATTATTCTTTTGCCTCTCAACAGCATTGCCAGCGGTAGTGAGATTTAAATACACACCTTTGTGAAATACACTGTTCTACATATTGCAGTGCTCAAAGAGCGACTCCAATCTTTATCATTTCTACAGGATTGATGTATATACAGTTCTGTGCAAGGTATAGTCAGCCATCCAACAGCTGCCCGTTACGGTCCAGACACTTGAGACATTGATCTAGAGTACACAGAGAACAGCATACAATTGGTTTGATCAAAGCATACCCTCACAAGCTGTTCATTTAATCAAAAGTGTAACCAACTTTTTGAAGTAAAAAACAAAAAAACAACAAAAAACCAAATAAAAACCTCAACCAATCAAAAAAACCATACACCTCTACTACCCCTCGCCCCCCAAATTCCTGAGGTGCTACTAAGAGCAACTCAGTTTCAAATGACAGTCCATCCACTCCACAAGAAGTTTCAGGTGGGGTGATCTGACTGATCTTTGTACAGTCTGGTTCATGGAAACCATAAATGTCTCCTGGCTGGAAGACCAATCTCCTATTTCAGCTCCTTAGTCATAGAATATGTTGATCAACATTATGGAAGTGAATCCTGAACATACTGACCTACGTGTACAAGCACACCGAATATACTTGTGCCCAGTATTAAATATCTACTCCTGAACAAGTGAAACAACTTAAAAGCCACTTCTAGCCTCAGTTAGGTGCTGCAAATACCTCACCTGAGCAACTCAAAATTCCAAACAGAAAAACCAAAATCAGTAGCAGGGGTACTGATGGATGCTAACATACAGCGATGAGACAGTGGTTTTTGTCTCACTGTACTCTGCACAGTTAAGCATTGCTTAATATTAAAAAGGAGGTTAAGTAGAAAAGGAGGACAAAGTGAAATGCTACAAGTGATATGAATCCATCTTAAGGGCATGTACAGAGAAGAAACTGCAGCTTTATCACCAGGCTTCTCACCCATGAAGGCTCATAGAATCAATTCTCATTTAAGTTCTCTGACAATGTTTAGCCTTTTGAAGAGAACATGATGGACACAGATGCTAATATTATGTGCTGGAAGTACAGTATGAATCATCTTGCCAAATTTGATGACATCAACTCTATTACTTGGATGATTCTAGCTCAAGCATGAAGACAGCCTGATTGAAATTAATCCTGGCTAGACAAGAAATATGCTGCTCTGAGAAGTGGTTTGGAGAAATAGGAACTACAGTAAAATTTGTAGTAATGAAGTTTGGTGCAGTCTGCTGCGCAGCAGTGCTCCTTAATCTTCTATTGATAAAAAGACATTTCTGTCTGAGATTTTAAGGAACACTTTCAAAAATCTGATCAGTCTCGTTTTTTTATTAACTTCTGGACAAACTGTAGCACTACTACATATGCGGATATAAGTCACCATCCGTGAAGGTATTGAAAAGATGTGTAGATGTGTCACTTGGGGACACGGTTTAGTGGTGGATTCGGCAGTGCTGAGTTAATGTTGGACTTGACGATCTTACAAGTCTTTTCCAACCTAAACGATTCTACAATTCCATGAAGCCATCAGTCCTCACCGAATCCTAAGCACCCTCCTCCCAGCAACACTTTACCCACCACATCTCACAGAGCTGGTAGTCCAGACTGACAACCACGAAGCACACTGGTGAAGACTATGACTGACCAGACAACATTATCCACTGCAAATGCAAAGCCTTATGGTCCATTCACAGCTATTGAAGAAAAAAACCCACACAAACAGTGATAATTACCTTAAAAATCTCAACCTTTTTCTTTCCAAATGAAAAACAGAATTGCTGTTACAGACATAACATGTTGCATAATGTATATATAATCTAACCAGTTTAAACACAAGACAGTACCGAATCTGAGCAGATCTTTGAGTTCAGGAGGAGTAAGATCTGCGTTCAAAAATTAAATTCTGTGAGCCACGATCACTTTTCAGGTCTCTCCCTTACAACCTACTGCTTTCCAGGAATGAGCTTATGCAATTCCATTTGAGCAGCTCTGCCCCAGAAAAGGCAGATTTAATGAGGCTGTGAAATGTCATGCCCCAAAACACGTCTGCAAATAAGACAGGCTTTCCAGATCCTTAGTCCTAAAAAATATCCTCATTGTGTATTTTGGTCACTATAGAGTCCACTCTTTAAATAAACAAATCACTATTTTAGCCAGAAAATAAAGAGAACTACGCATCGCGCTATATCATCCTAGTACTTGGACAGATGACAGCCCTCAAAACAGAACATAAACAAGTACAACAAAAAGATTTACAGGGTGAAGTGTTGGCCTTTCTTGCCAAGGCATGTTCACATACAAAACAAATGAAAAATGAAGTTTGAGATAAGACATAAGCAAAACCAAGTTGAAGAAAAACACAAGTGGGAGTGTAAGGAAGCAACAGAGGTAGAATGAAAGCAGAATGGAATATTTAGAGGTATGTAATAAGCTATTTTCTGTCAGGAACTTTCAATGAAAGATGACAGATTTTAGCTCTATTTAAAACAGCTTCAATCAACAAAATTGTAGCAAAGACACATAATCAAATATCCACCAAAGCAAAGACCACAATTCTGGGAACAAGAGTATGAGTTTTGAAAACAACAAGATGCTGCAAACTTTATGAAGCGAAGAAAAACAGGAACAAAGAAAAATATATTGTATGACAGAAAACATTACTTTCAGCAGAAAAATTAAAAATTCAAAAGGACAGCCTAGTGGGAGAGGGAATAGATATACTCAGTTTTTAAATCAGCATCATTTTGAACTGAGGCATTAAAAAAAAAAAAAAAATCGAGACTAAGGTGTAGCTCTCCACACAAGTTTATAGTTCAGGGAAGAAAAGGGAAGGGGGAGATAGATCCAGAGTTATGAAGACAACTGTAGTAACTGAACACACAGGACTCAGGGGAGAAAGATGCAGTTCAAGAATAAAAGAAAAGGGGGGGGGGAAGGTTACAAAAGGAAACCAGTAAGAAAACAGTATCAGTAAATATTAAGTAACCAGCCTCTAACCTAGATTACAGCAATATTAAAATTCAAATACTTGTAACCGCAGACAATGTTGCTGTTCAGAACACCTGCTTCAGGTATTGTGCTCATTCTACGCATCTCGAATGCTAGATGAAATATTGAGCCACACAGCATTCAATCATAACGTGCATTCTTTGAAAGGTATTACACCTATTTCAACACATCTCAGTACTTTGTCACACTGGCATTGAACTTTTATGTGCTATTTCTGCATACTACCCTGGTATTGATCCTTTCCCTTCTAAACATCTTTCACCAAAAGAACTAGAGATACATAGAAGACATGATAAATTATCCCTTAAAGAGCATTACTTTTTACAAAACATCCCTGTATTATTCCTAGAGTGATGGGGATGAATAGATGCAGAACACTGTCTTCCAGCTCTGCCATGTAGGAAGTGTCAATAGAAGTGGACAGAAAATAAAAAACCCCTACTTTAGATAAACACTAATATACAACAGTATTTTCCAAGTCTAGAAAGGCAGTATGACAAGAGACAAGCAGTCATGGACACTGCCTCAGGGAGAAACAGCAGGGATCAGCTAAAGGTATTGTCAGGAACTTGTGAGCAACCCTGCCATCACAGCTATCAAACAAAACAAGCAGTTTTGCTGCTACAGTTAAAGCCAGAAACTCGTGCCCATCTGAGAGTAAGAAGAGAATCATGGACTGTGTCTGACACCCTGAAACCAGGCAGCAATTCTGTTAGTAATTTATAAGTTTTCTCTGCAGATGAGTGCTAACTAAGTCTTCTGATATTCTGGACTCTGTTCTCACGATATGCGTTAGGACAGAATAATTCATGTCAGGAAGGACCTCTGGAGATCCTATGGTCTGACTTCTGCTCAAAACAATACCAGCTGAGGTCTTGTGGCTTGGTGCCTTGCACAGACTTTTCAATACCTCAAGGACAGATTACACAACCCAATATCTGATTGGAATTTCCCATGTAGCAATCTCTATCCATTGCTTTTCATCTAACACCTTTATATTGTCCCATTACGTAGGTGAAGACGGCATTAAGCTGTCTTAACCATAATCTTCTCTTTTTAAAGTTGAACCAACCTGTTTCTCCCAGCTTCTCTGTGGATCAGATGCTCCAGGCCCTGACCACCCTCTGATAAACTCACTCCAGTATGTTACATTTTATTTATACCAGTGAGCACAAAGCTTGAAATTCTCAAAGACACCACAAACTAACCAGGCAAAAGACAAACTCATTTAATCTCTTTACAGCTCAATTCCCTAAAAAGCAGTAGAAAGTTAAGCCATAGTTAGCTATCTTTACTCACAATAAAAACTCTCCTCAAGACCTAGGACCAAAAAGGGCAGCATTACGGACATCATCTAAGTATTCCTTACTAGAATCAAGAACTCAGTATAAACTGCTGGAACAAAACAGAAACTGAATGAGACACAGTGTAAGAGATCCAATGTTTTTACTTCCATTGCCAAGATCCCTGTAAAGCAGTGTATTCACCTTACAAGCAATACAGGAAAAGTACCCCAAAAAATGCTAAATGGGAGAAAAGTAATATAGTTAATCCACTGCTAAGTCAGGTTCATGAGCCTTCACAAACTTTTAATGGTTAAAGAACCATGTGGGATAACCTATTCATAACTTGTTATAAACCTATAGTATCAGTTACTAAAACCTAAGGCTGATGAGTAAAGGAAAAACTTATTAGAAGTATCACAATAAAGTAAAAGCCAAACAGCGTTATGGGCCCATGACTAAGACTGACTGCTAAATGATACAATAAACCCCTCAGAAATAAGGAAATGTTTACTCAGTCAGCTAAAGCAGCACTTCCTAGTCTGTCAGCAATTTAAGAGACGAAATCACATCCACTAAAGAATTCATGCTTTTTTTTTTTTAAATCAGTGGAGTTAGACAACATGCAAGCACGTTCCAAAACATTGCTCATAGATCATTTTTCTACTATATTTCCATAATATCCTAGAATACTTACAGAGTTACCATCAGGAAAATATTTTAAAGGACAAGCAGGATGAACCACACAATTAAAGAGCAGTTACTCTGATTGCAGTTTGAGGGATCACAAAAGAAAATTTGTATTTGATAAACACCTCAAAAAAGAAAAGCATTTAACATCACTAAAAAGATTGCGAGTACAACTGAAAAAGAATAATTACTTCATGGATACAGTGCGTTCTGACCTGGCACACCATGTATTATTACAACAGCTCTATATATCAGTCTGGTATACAGTAGATCATCAAGAACTGCCTGCCTACCTGAGAAACGAAGAGGTGGCATTATAAAAGGAAACTGCAAAGACCCGTTCCAGACGCAATACTTCAGTGCTTTTATTACCCTTATCTAGAATGACTCTGACGGCTTATTGCAAGCTAAAAACACCAGTTGCTGCTTCTCCATTACTACAGAAATAGACAAATTTGATACGATCTGACCTTGACAAACCCTGTTACTACTTTATTTTCTAACTACTTAAAAGACGAGCTGTCTTTTCACGTATTGTTCTGTGAACTCAGTGTAAGCTGACTTGGAGCTAATTTCAACCAATTAAGACTATAAAAAGAAAAAAAACCAAACAGCAAATTAATTGATGCACCAGCAGATTCTCACCAGATAATTATTACTACAGAGCTTTAATCTCTGCTCTTGCTTTTATTTCAAGAGGATGAGAACATAAAGCATTGAAATGAGAAAGTGTCACTGCAGAAACACTGAAATTACATATTTCCACATCTAACCTATATGAAACCTCTGATCCTTCTTTTAAATTGAGTGCTTCATTTCAATTTTATGAACTGCATCTCAACGCTACTATGTCTTCTTATTGCTCTTTACTGGGAATTATATTGTATGTCTCTGTTCTTTTGTATGGAGACCCCTCAATTCCATGCATATACCTGGTCACCTCACCTCCACGATGTACCCGCACAGACAGAAAATGTTTCTTCCAGAAACTTCAATTACTAGAAGGAAGCAGCAGTTAAAACTACAGGTATCACACGTGAATGGGAAAATACAAAAGCAATTTTCCAATTCACTGATGATTAATCCTACTGGTAAGCTTGAAGAAGAAAATACTGGCACAGCCTAAATTACATCAGGAAAAACAGATGCAAATCAATCAAATATAAATGTTATGGGTCCCATCTCAGATAGACAAAGCTTGATTTTCAGTTACCTATTAGGAGAGGGGAAAAAAACCTACCATCCCTGCAGAAGGTTTCAAGAGACAAAATTTTGGCTGCCTTCTTAGAAACGAAAGGCTTAATAAAATTATGCAGCATGGCAAACTAGATAGAAATGAACCTAAAGAGGACATGACTACAAGAACAGTATAGAACTCCTCAAAGGAGATCTTTAACATAGTGTGTTAAAAAATAAGTGTTACATCAGCTTGTTACAATTTAACCCCAGCCGGCCACTAAGCCTCATACAACCACTCCCTCACTCTCCCTCGGTGGGATGGGGGAGACAATCAGAAGGGTAGGAGTGGGAAGACTGGTGGGTTGAGATACAGACACTTTAACAGGTAAAGCAAAAGCTGAGCACACAAGCAAAGCAAAGCAAGAATTCATTCACCACTTCCCATCGGCAGGCAGGTGCTCAGCCTTCTCCAGGACAGCAGGGCTCCATCATGACTGACACTGCCTTGGGAAGACAAACGCCATCACTCCGAACGTCCTCCCTTCCTCCTTCTTCTCCAGCTTTATATACTGATCGTGACATCATATGGTATGGAGTATCCCTTTGGTCAGTTGGGGTCAGCAGTCCCAGCTGTGTCCCCGCCCAGCTTCCTGTGCACCCCCAGCCCACCCGCCGGTGTGGTGGTGTGAGGAGCAGAAAGGGCCTTGGCTCTGTGTAAGCACTGCTGAGCAGTAAGGAAAACAGCCCTGTGTTATCAACACTGTTTCCAGCACAAATCCAAAACAGCCCTGTAGCAGCTACCGTGAAGAAAATTAACCCCGTCCCAGCCAAAGCAGCACACAGGTAGGTCTTCTGGGGTTTGGTTTTGTGGGTTTTGGGGTGGGGTCTTTTGTTTTGTTGGTTTTTTTTATTTTGGGTGGTTTTTTTTTTTTTATTCTCTGAACAAAAGAAAAATAAGAACATTAAATCATCCATCAAAGACAAAGCCAATAAAAACTTTTGATAATTCAGGAGGTAAGCTAATCAAACAAGAGAGAGCTGTTTAGATGAAGCAGTAAAACTAGAACTGTTTTTTTCTAGAGGAACACGTAATCCTCTACAGCTGATGCTAATTGGTCAGCTATATGAACCAAATTATGCATGTTCTGCAAATTAATTCTCATTTATATTTCATGCTTAGAAGATTAGGATTAGTCAAAACTACAGCTGAGTATCTTAACTGTTCTGTTTAAATTTACTAACCAAATATTCCACTACTTTGAAGAATGAAACAGATTTTGCAACCTAATTTGCATTCATGGCATTAAGGTTCTATGCATTAGTTACATTAAAGAACAATTCGGACACTACTATTTCATGAAATATGATGTTCTATCAATTTACTAAAATTCTAAACCAGAAAACCTTCATTCTAGATATGTTATTACCATCAGCAGGTGTATTGCACAAAAAATGCCAGATAGAATGGGGATCTAAAAAAATTTAACTAACTGAACAGGGAGTTCTCACACTTTTTAATACATACTTGTTGACAAAATAAGTAATTTTCCCTGTCTGTGGGGGAGTAGGAGGCATTCAATACCTGCAACATGCATTTTACCTCATCTTTTTATTATTTTTACATGTAAAAATTGTAGTGAAAGCAACTTCTAAGATACACCTATGTCCATGACTGTTGTATCTTCGTGAACTTTAAAGATACCACGTGTTACACAGACAGTAATTCCATTGTTTTCATCTACCATGTCATTCTACTTACCCTGAAATACAGCTTTACAGTTTAAGCAGCTTACAAGAAATGTCTGATAGAGTGCCAAGCTGCAAATCACTCCTTTCTTGTTACATGTCCTTTGCAAACCGCAAGCCTATTATTAATCAACATGCTTTGCCTATCAAAAATACTCACCGTCCACCAACAACTTAACACCAAAAACACCGCATCATGTTAAAATAGTATGCATTCACATGTATTTAACACAAATTTCAGATAAGCATCAATCAAATATTGCTAAAAAAAATCCCATTTCCTTTGAAAATTGAAGACAGAAGGTATCAAAACATACCATCAGTTTTCAAAGATCAGCTCTTCTTTGACATACCTTAGCACCCTATGTGAATATTATATAAAGCCTCAATAAATTTTATCAGTTTATTAGGGCTTAAAGTAATATAGAGTAAATCAATTTTTTTTTACCTTTCTCCCACCTGAAGTATGCTTTCATGTTTAAACATAAAAACTTTGGGATAAAGTATTACCAACCATTTACAGTCATTTCCATGATTTTTTTGAGACATGGAAAAAGATAACCATGAAAACTAAAATACAGTAACTAACTGGTATGAGTAACAGACAAGGAAGACAATTAATATAGTTTGAGAGCTTTTTTTATATAGATATAATTCAATATATTAACAATCCATGCACCTCTGAAGTATTTTTTATCAAATAATTAAAACAATTACTAAAACGTGAAACTGCACACTTCAACTTTTATAGTTAATATCTCTTATGAAAATGTTATTGCAGATATACATTAAATTGTACAAATGTAGATTTGCACAACAGATGTAGAAAACCACAGAAAGAAGCTTCATTATTATATCTGGATTTTCAACTTTCATGGTATTCAGACTTTAAAGACAAAGTAATTTTTATAGTCTTCAGATTCGTCTGTAAGTAAAAAAATCATGCTAGCTTTGGAATTTTCAAAACTCTTGATGGCTATTACACTAAATTAGTAATAGAAAACCATGACAATTATTTTAGCTGCATACTTGACAAAACTTCCTATTCAGGATTTACTCATTCAGTGTATAAGGAAATAAAATGTAATTGGAGCTGAAGATAACATTATTTCAGCTAGCAGGTTAGTAACAAGGCTCATCCGTATAAAATCCTACAAGCCTGAAAATAGTAAAAACTGTTGCACTGAACTACTAAAACAACAGTGAAGACCAATATATTTTATTAATACAGCAAGCTGTTAGGAAGCAAGCAAAGCAGAAACTTACAAATTCATCATTTAAGAGAAAAAGGGCAGTAAATCAGTCCATCTCCATGCTGGCTCATTCTTTGTGCTGTACTGAACGGATTATGCTGGCTGTGACAAAATTAGGAATGCAACATGGTTTTACAGAATTATACCCACTGTTTATACCAAATTGATGATTCCCAACTGTGGACTGAGACTTGACAGCTTAATGCTTTAACACTTCATTTTTATCAGAAATGAAATAAATTGACTCAAGTATATGGCTAAAATTTGGGGTATTTAATTATAAAATAAAGGGGGGTTTATTCAGCATAAAAAAATTGGTGGTGTGTGCAGCCACCATCGTAGTTTATATCGCATCACTGAGAACAAGCAAACAGTACGGTCTAAGGCTGGCAAATACTGTATTGACAGAATGTTGCTTTAGCTGCCAGATGAGCTTCTGAGATAAAGAAAAACCCAAACACCACAACTGAAACAAGAAAACACATGCCAAAATTTTGCCAGTTGGAAATACATGCCAAATAGAATGGAAGGACAATCCAGGACATATTTGTTTTTAAAAAAAAATCTCCTAAAGGATAAGAGACTAAATGACAATCATTAAAAATGCTTATTACATAAATAACCTCTTCTGGGGCTTTAATTCTCTTTTAAAAGAGGATGCCTAATATGTTTTTTTGTTTTAAATTAACTGCTCAACAGTTACTTGATATATGACAACATCATTGTCTTAGGTTTACGAAGGAAGACTCTGCTGTATGCCATACTACATTACATATTTTACTAAAAATCAAAGTTATTACAACTGTAATAAATATAGTATTAAAAAACATTTAATGTACAATTTTATTTACATGCAAGTCTTAAAAGAACAACCTCCAGAAGAAAATGTCTTGAAATAGGCCTATTTAAAACACAGAAGATCCACTTATTTATTGGAGGTGATGATGTGTTTTAGAAGGGCAAGTAACAGATTTTTATTAACTGACTGCAACTGTGTTATCGGCTACTGGAAATACTGAAAGAATTCCATGAGTCTGTATTGCCTCCCCACCTATGTCTTCGCTGAAGAGGTGGCCTCTGAGAGTTTTTGTGGGGAGGTACCACTGAATTCATGACAATAGGTATGGATATTTGATATTCGTATCGTTCCAACATCTGAGCAATCTTCTCACGAGTGACCCCATGTTTATTCCTCCTACAAAAATAAAAATTTAAATAAATTGTCTGGTATGTTTATATGTTTACAGTCTTTAAGAAAAAACCTCTAATGTCACCTTTTTCTTCTTGCTTTGCATATTTGAAATGTCACTTTTAATACATTGTATCTTTCATTCTCTTGTATCCTCATTCTCTCAGTATTCAACTTCTGTTAAGGTTTATTTTAACAATTCACCACTGCATGTATTAAATAACAGAAAACAATACAGTCATTCTTCTTCATAGAAAAATATGATGTCATTCACCAGGGCTATGTACCTAAATATCCCTAGAAGGACTTGGCTTCCTATTTATTTATCAGACTTTACATAATAGCTAACGAGTAGACGGATGAATAATACTACAGATCACTGCTTATGAAAGCAATGATCAAGCTAGCATTAAATAACTGGGACTACATTGTTTCAAGACTTAATGAAATATTTTCTCATCAATAGATCTCTGTATAAAATAAGGAGCAATTTTAGCTTTGAACCAGAACATTATGCTCACGATACCTTTACCTACTAGCTCTTACTGACATTTGCTGTTAAGTTAGAAATGTATAAAAACACATGTAAGGGAAGAGAAGCCAAAAGTGTTGTGCTATTCTTGCAATATTTAGTAAACAGCTACTGTAATAGGACAGGAAAACTTGGCCTGTTAAGAACCTGAGATATTAGACATTACACCAAAATGTATCTATCCTTAGTATCTAAGGAATTGGATCTTAAAACACACGGTAGCAAAATTTTGATCTCTGCCAAAAGGAAAACCACAAGGCTGATGCAAAAATTGAATGTCAGACAATTGCCGTCACTGAAGAGAACTGAATCTAAAAGAACAGGTATAAAACAAACAAAATATTTTGATAGCGTAGACAAGCATTATCATAACCCAATACATTCTTATCACCAAGAAACCTTTTCCAAGCTGAACTACTTCCAAATCATACCAACAGGGAACACAGAACGTATGCTTGCATCTTCAAGGATGCCAGGAGACAGAAGAGGCACGGGTCTCCTCACCAATCTGCTCACTTCTACAGAGGAGAAATCATTACTGGGAATAAACAGGCTATACTGGAAAGAGGATATTCTATACAGAAATATTTTAAAAGACTGATCTTCTGTCCCCAACCCCAAGTTTGCGCATATTATTACAACAAAGAAGTACGTTTCAAGTTGATGAGGGTTCAAAGCCAAATCACAGTTTCACAGTCAGAATGGAAGAATTGGTGAACTCTGAAGTACGTAGAATCATGTTGACTCTTTAAGGTTTATTTTATCAGCTTGCTTTCTGGGAAGAAAAGGCTTAAGTAGAATACTTCTTCCACAGACACTCTTTTCCGACACAACATCAGAAGCTAGAGCAATCAGCACAAGTATGATGATTGTTTAAATGCTACTCATTTCTACATTGTGCTAAAGTCGTCCAGGAGCAGCAGCATGTTGAACTTATCAGTTAACAAGTCTTCACAGTTTTTGATTTATTCACAAATATGAACGAGGTTAATGGTAGAGAAAAAAGTCTCTGTATGTATATATTACATCCCTCTTCATGGGGATTCTATAGAGCGCTTGACTCTCAAGACAGGAAAAAAATGAGAAGAGGAAGTCTAAGTCCTTTCATGCCAAATGGTGGAAGCACAGTTATTCACTGTTTTTCATACCTTGGTATTCCTAGAAAAAAGATTACACCATAAGTGCTCTGGGCATAAAGTGCACACTCATCCATAATTGAATGGACTTGTGTACGCTCACTTCATAAATCAGCAAGTACTTTTCCTCAAATAACATGTCAGGATAATAAGGTCACTGACAGCAAAGCCACATCAAGCACTGAAATTAATTTAAAAAAAGGAAACAAATCTGCTGTATAGTGTCATTCAACACAATGATCTCCTCTTCAGACACGCCTTCACTCATCCTTTGGTGGTTTGGCTATGCTTGAAAGAGCATAAAGCCATCTAACCTTAACCAAAGCAGATGTACCAGTTAAAGCTCTTTAGTTATGCTTCGAAGCTGTTTTTGCTTGGAGGAACATAGAATCCATTGATAAAAGTGAAGTTCTGTCACTGTTAAATGCTTTTCCACTGGAAGAATCTTACATACTGAGACACTGGCAAAGTAATCCTCAATAAACATGGCTAATTGAAAGCACAAGTTTAATGAAGTCAATAACAAATTCCAGTTTTATGATCATACTGAAGAAAAAAGGATTGTATTAAACATGTTTCCATTTCACTTCTGTGTGAAGCTACACAGAGGGTACCTTTTTTAAATTAAAACAACATCTGTCCCAAAATACATTGTATACACAGGATACCTAGTATTCCCTAAACCCTTTTTAAAAAAAGTTCTAGTTCCCAACTGACCAGCTACGCAGGACATGATGGAGAGAAGTTTTGTCATCCAACACTGATTAAGCACTTAAACTTTATCTTCAACCACTGATTTTGCCATTTTTTTGTTCTCTCACCTGCAGTTTTCAAGGTTTCCTAAAAATGGTATCAAAGTACAAAATCCCTTATGTAAGTATTTGTATCTAAATGATATGCAAGAAGTTTTGAGCATCACCACAAGACATATGTCTGTAGAGTCAAGATGTCGTATCAAGTTACATGCACAAAACCAAACAAAACCCAAAATCACTCATTAATAACTCCAAAAATAATTAATATCTCACAAGCACACTGGAAGAAAAGGACACTGACACCCGAGTCTCTCACATGTAATGGAAATCTCACACTGAACATCTTCAGAATGTCTGATTACCAAGACAGCCTCCTAATTTGGCTGTGCTGCACCCCAACCTAGAAAAACATAGTAGAATTCATCCTACAGAGAGAAGACTGTCTCTAAAAATAAATTAGTGATAGCTTATGAGCAAAGGGAGAAAACTTTAAAAGACTTATAAACACAATAACATTCAAGTCAATATTGTAAGTACTATACATGCTTACTTCATGTGTTGTAGGGGCTACTTTATAAAACTGAAACAACTGTAAGCCAAGTCAGTTGGAAGCACATAAAATAACAATCAGTGAGAGACCCCTTTGTGATCAACCACAGAAATATTACATATCACACAATGAAATATTCCTAAGTTTAATAACTCAGATTCCTAAAGCAGATACATCTGAGACAAAAGTGACATTGACCACGAATAAGCAGCTTCCCAGGCACTTTCATAACCCAGAAGTCCAATAACCTATGTCCAACCATACTCCAAGTCAGATCCTCTGAAGACAATTTCACAAAATCTTGCAATACAATAATCTAAAAGATGAGTTTTCTTTTTAACCTTTACTGATTAGCAACAGACTGTTGCTCTTTGACACTGAGACCTCTATAAAAGCAAACAAAACAAAACACTTAATATACTGATTTACTCCTTGCAAAATGCATAATCTCATTTTGTCTTCTATCATTCCTTCCTATCAGCATTTTATAGCAAAAGACTTCTCAGAATAATTATTCATTATAACAGCAACAATTCTTACAGGGCTCAATCATTTTTCTATTCATATCCATCAAAATACTAATACCAACTTTTTGGGCCAACAAGGCAGGATGTCTGTTTGTTTACCCATAACACTACCATTTAAAGGTATATCTCAAAATGCCTGTTTAAATAAAACATATTTTGTACTAGTAGTTAAGTACTTAAAAGATACCAAATCAAACATAATGTACTACATATATATTTGTGTGCATGTTTATGTATCTGTCTATCTCTATATATAAAAACAATTATTTAATATAAACCTTACTTTTCTAACTCTTCAGGATCGAACTTCCACCAAGTATCCGGCTCATGGAACTCAACTCTGTATCCCTTTTCTAGAGCCTGCAGCAAGCAAAGAAAAATGTATATGTGCATCATTATTACATAAAGTGTAACAAAAAGTTTATAGATAAGTATAATAAACAGATGTAGTTAACTCTGTGGTGGTAGCATGCTGAATTTCCCTTACCCCCAACCCATCCCAGCTTTCATTTCAGGCTAAGCAGATCAGATAAAGTCAAATCCTTAAACTGGTCTGAACTATTGCCATGCTAATTACTGATCATATCAGTAAGTAGTCTCTCTTTAGAAACTTGAGTAAGGAAAGTGTTTCTGGACAAAACAGACCAACTTCTCACATGTGAAGGTAAGTTTGAAAAGTTGTAACAGATGATATAATCACACAACAAAACCTACCACTTCCACATATGGCTTCATTTCCCAGGCTTGAGTATTAGTGTTGTCTATTATAACCGGAGATTTTCCCTGCTTCATTGCTTGTTTTGCTGAAATGAAAAATGGTGCAAGTTAATAAACAACTATGTAACTCAAATGAAATGGTAAATGTGAACAAACGGTTCCAGATGCTCTTTTCCACTAATCTAGTCTGACTGAAACACACTGTTCTAGGAAAAGGAATAATAGCACTAAAAGGTAGAAACAGGAGTGGAAAATAGTAGAAACAAGAAAGTAAGAAAAACTTAAGTGAAGGGCATAAAAAAAACCCCAGGTGGTAGCGAACTGATAGAAAGGGGTAATTGGGAGAATGTAGAAGTCAAATCAACACAACAGAACTGCTCAAAGTCTGTGGCCTGCTGAGTATAGAGATTCCAGCATGAAACCATATCCTGGTTCCAGCTTTACCAGCACTGTCAGACAACATACGGTACATTCAAAACGGACATCTGGGTTAGGTATTCCAGTTCTTCTCCAACAAACTGCTAAGACATAGGTCACCGTCACAGAAAGATATCACATATCTGAAATATTTCTGAGATCTGTTTAAAAAAAAAAAAATTACAACCATGCTGTCTCCTCTTGAATGTTTCGAGCTCACTTGCCAACTTCTACCGAATCCAAAAGAGGGCAGAAACTTCAGGAATAACAAGCTGCTTCTGAGTGCTACGGAACAGCAACTGGTAAGAAGGCACATCCAATCTGTCATCCTTATTGATGGGAAGACAGACAGAGCACAGCCACGATGCGCTTTGTTTGGCAGGACACTTACGCAGTAGCATGCTTTTAACTTTGGACCAGCAAGACTATACTGCTTCTTACTCAGCAGAAGCATTGTAGAGATTACAGTGCAGAACTGAGATTGGTTGGAGGAGTTTAGGGGACAAAACATGCAAATCTGCTGACTACCTAAGAATCATCAGCTCCAAAGCACAGAAAACATTTTAAGGTTACCCTGATGACTAAAATGGTATCTCTTAATAAGCCCAAGATTGCTTAAGTCTTGACAAATCAAATAAGCATCTATCTTATGCCTAAACCTAACTCTGATCTTGAGATCAGACACTCCTCTTACACAGTCAGTCTAGAAAGCATTCTTGGAGGACTCCTAACTTGCATTACTAGGATTTGTCCCTGAAAAAAATGACAGTGCACAACCACTTTTTTTGAGCATGTCTAGGAAGGATGATTATGATGTTCAGATTCTACATAATGCTACACAGGAGACTTAACCAAGGAAGTGAAAACTCAAGTTCTCTAACCCTTATCAGTTTGATATCCACCTCCATTTTATACAAACCAGACAGCAGTTAAGCTATTCTTACCAGAAGTTCAGCAGAAACTCCTGCAGAGGAGAGTAACTACAGAAGGTACTTGACTATCCCACTTTTAGCACAAACAGGCTACCTTACTTTTTTTGGCTTTCTTCACCTTTTTATTTTGAAAGCAAGACCTCTGCTATTCTTTGCAGAAAAGGACACCACTTTTACATCCCTAGAAAAGATCTATTTGTGCATTAATCAGTAAACGAGGTTCTTTTTGCAGCATGAAACTGAGACGGAGAAGCAGATTTCCAATTTATGATTATCAGATTCATGAAGATCCCTCAACTCCTCCTACAACTACTCTAAAGCAACTTACTGAAAGGCTTTCATAAAATCTATTCCTGAGCTTCTTTGTGCCTCAGTTAATGAGTAATAATGTAACAATATTTTATAATCTATTTTACAGAAGCATTGTGAAGATTAATTCCTTTTCAAAAATTTAAAAAATCAATTGCTCTGATACTCCACACAGAAGCCAAGAAAAGAAAATGTTTTCAGTTAGTTCAATAGCAGCACTACCAATGTGAGCCACAAGCACATCAAGAAGGTCACATTTCAAAACTCTTGCAGGAGAAGAGAAGGGATTCAGCCCTTCTTTTTAACAGCAAAGAAAGGGTCCAAAAAGAAAAAAAGGCATTATGGTTGCAAAGCTAAACTGAACCTTAGGAAATCACTGAATAGCTGGGTGTGTGGTAACTATAGGGCATATGTACTACCATACTATCTTCAAACAGGCGTTTGTGGCTTGTGCACTATTTCCTCCCATATACTCCTACCTCTTTCAGCACATGTGATGGACTCGTTCTGTAGTTGAACTGGTGATATGTATCAGAGCACCAGTGTGTCCTAACCATTTATCTTTTTTTTTTTTCTTTTTTTGAAGTAATTGTGAGATAAATGAGTAAGTCAGAACGACTGCAAAGGGAGAAGGATCATCTCTTGGTGAGTGTTCTTGAACATTATCCCACGTCCTTCCAAGTGGCCACTACTTCGCCATGACCTTCATTTTCTGTCTGCCCCATTTCCAAAGTTACAGGTACCATTTACAGAAGTGATATGAACTCATCTGAATATGAAGACAGTGAAAATTTATGCTGAATATATGAAGATTTAATTACTTAAACATACCCTGTAGAAATATCTAAATTGCTAAGTCTGGCTTCCAAAATAGGAAGATGTTTTTAGCAACTGTGCCTTAGCTTGCTAATGAAAAATTCAGAATATAACACCACTAGTGCTCACAGGAAAGTTAAGATGATGAACGAAAGACCTGAAATACCTGAAGCTCGAATTTCTAAAATAACACTCATACAAAAAAGTTTCCAGGAGAATTATCAATGTTCCATTAAACAAAGTTAATATGTTTATATCCATATAAACATATATTCATATGTTTATATGTTCATATATACATTTAATGCATATTTTAAAGTATGAGTTAAATGAAAAGTTAGACCCATGAGAGTGAGGATTGAAAAACTACATCTGTTGAATACCTGCCCATTTAGTGAACACTGATCAAACTGTACACTGAATGAAGCAGAGATCTGAAGGAAGCTATTGGAGAGAATTAGGGATTTATCCTCACAAAAGTAAATCCATACAACGGGAAGAAATTAAATTAACAGGCTGAGAATTAACTTTGTAGATGGAAGGAAGGAAAAAAGAAAAGATAAACTATGTTCCAATGGAGCACTAAGAATTGATGGAAAAAGGTATTAAAAAAGAAAAATATATTGCCCTGGCTTTTTTAACCTGTCACAAATCATCTTTCTGAAATCCAAATCTAGGAAAGAAAACTAGTAGGCTGACAGAAGCAGGGGAAAAATCATGAAATATGCATTTCAGAAAAGATTCATAAAGATAGCAAGAGAATAGCCAATTTTGTAATGAAGATAATGGGACCATCGTTAATTTACAAAAAACTTGAAGAAAGATTACATGATAGCTACAACCCACTAACATGTTCTACCATTCTGTTTTAACTATGGATCTAAGTGTGCTGATATAATACCTTAGATGAAGTTTTGTTTTAATTTTAAAAGTTAATTAATTATTAGTCACTAACAAAACCAAATCAAACAAAACCAGAGTTTAAAAAGCAGATAAACCCAAACTAAACCTGTCAAATTTAAAAACATTTCAAAGGCATCCAAAAGTTCCAGTAGAAGTGGCAGGATGAACTAAAATAGGAGACATTTGTCAAAGACAAAAGTGAACTTACAGGGTTTTAGGCCTTTTAAGAGTGACACTGATTACACACTTAATGTCACAGTGGCAAATTAATTCTAATATTTCATAGTATTTGTACACTTCACTGTACCGCCTTCACCATAAACGTGTTTTAGTATGAAGGGTACATAATTCACTGTCTTATAAATATTTGAGAGTTTGAGATCTAATATTTTTTTTCCCCTAATGGGTCTCATTTGGAACTAGTTTTTTTCCCCTTACTTACTGTATTATAGATTCACTTCCTCCCCAAAAATGGGGGGAGGATAATTTTAACAATCTAATTTTCTCATTTGTTAAGAAAGTAAATTTCTGCCTTCTCCATAATTCTGAAATGAGGATTATAAAACTCTAACTAAATATATTGTCATATGAAAAAAATAAGTAACCTGTGCAGCTGATATAATATATATGACACCTTACCCTAGACCTACCATTTAGACAAGAACCCCAACTATCAAGATTACCATTCCCCTGAAGTTCTCATTTAGTATATTTCAAGGATTCACACAAAAATGAAACCAAGAGCTTCCAAAGTACTTCAAGTCAAAGAGCTCTATCTAACCAAAGCAGGAGGCAAGAATTGAGTGTAACTTCAGCCCAAAGCTATTTTGGCAAATGTTTTGCAGCAGGAGTGTTCTATATAGCACAGCTGTTCTTGTTCTTGCTATCAAAATCACTGAATAACAAATTATATACTGTTCTGGTTATCAAGAACACTGTATAATGAAGCTATTCTGAACTAGAAAGATCTTAAAGTCTAGTTAGAAAAAGTCAGAGGCTGTCATCAAGTAAGAATTGTTTGGTAATCTTATAATTGTGAAGTATTGAGCCCTTTTATCCGTAAACTACCTTATCAACTCTTCTGCTTCTTAGGCTCCTACTGGGAGTTTGATTCAACGCATTTATTATTGCTGCACTCCAACCCTCAAAAGCACTCTCTATAACTGATACTCTGACTGCTCTAAAAAATTCCTTCACTGTTCATACAGAAATGTTCTCCGATGTATCACAAATTTTGCATACAGTGAGGAAAGGGGAGTCTATTTTCTTTTCTTGGACCTCTGTATTTATTGATGCAAAGTAGTAGTCCTCTAGAAAGGAAGAAAGCTTCTGCTTGATACACTGCAGCACAGAGCGTAACCTGCATGTACAAGCAATAGAGTTTTCAGTTTGTCCATTCTCTGGAGCAGACTAAACAGATAATGAGGTTCTTAGAAAACCGTTACAGAAAGAGCAAGAATGTCTTCTATCCTTCTTATCCTAGGTATCTACTCCCTTACCAATTAAACCCAACCTTTGGACGCTGCTAGGTATACAGAAAGAGGGCTTACAGCTTTTAATTTACACAAGTGAACTTAAATTCTTCCTCAGAAAAACTTCTGTAAGTTTTGGACGAACCTCAGATCAGGAAAGATTCTGGAAAAAAATAGGATCCTCTGCTGCTCCAGCATTAAAAAGGTTCAACTCTGCCACCAAAGTACTAGTATCAAATGTGAAGAAGTCAGGTCATAGCACAAAGAAGAAAGATTTTCTATTTTTAACTGAGAACCTTCTTTAAGTTCAAAATTTAATGTCTGCACATACCTTGATTAAAATATAAATAATACCTTTAAATACATACTTCTATAAACTCTGTATTAAAATATATAGACCTATTTTCATATAGACAAGCATACATACACATTATGCTATACTTTGTATATTATATTCATATATGTTATACTTTATGTATTTATGTTATGCTATTTTCTAAATGTAAGCATAATTTAATAGGATTCCTATTATGCACTCAAACCTCTCTTCTGGTTCCAGTCATGGGCATCACCAAGGTGAGCAGCATTATACGTATATCCATCTTGTTGACGAAAATAATCATCAGTGCTGAATACAATGCCATCACGACTTTGACCAAGCAAAATACTGTTAAAAAAAAGGAAAACAAAAAAATGTTTTAACTTTTATCTTTCAGTTAGAAAAAAGACACAGGAAAAAAGAATATAGCTAAAATAAATCTAACCGTGCCCTATTTCTGAATTTCTTATAAACTTGTTTGAAGTGTGCAAAAGTACACCCATATGCATTACTAATATTTCTAATCTGAATTAAAGCAATATATTTTCCTCCTTTCTACTATTTCTGTATTTGCTGCTGCTTCTCCTCCACCCTCAAGAGATGTTTGTACCCATCTAATTTATGGTTATACTGCAGTAAGTTCTAAGTACCTCATAGTAATTTAATATATTTACTAACATTTTCCTTATCAATTCTCATCTAGAATGATGTCTAGAAACCAATCTGATCATGAGGAAATTGGATGCAGCTGAGAAATTAACAGGACATTTAAATTCTTTTTCAGACCTTAAATTCTCAACATGCCCGCTTCTGACCTTTGCCCATCCTGCTTGCCTATACAATGTGGCTCGAACAGGAACAGCAGAAGAAAACTACTACTTTTACAGCAACTTCCTTATTTTCACTAAAAAGTAAGCATCACAATAAACTTTCAAAATTGTCCTACTAACGAAAGTCAGGATTACAGA
>NW_010422051.1:4934-12176 GCF_000710305.1 Buceros rhinoceros silvestris | reverse complement strand
AAGAGCGTCCATATTCCTTTCAGATCATACACTCTTCCATTCCAGTTCTGTGCCTTCTCCCCTAGTCCTGGTGACACAGCCTTACTTGCCTCTATTTTCTCATCAACACTGGGTCTGTAAGCCACTGGAATTTACTACCCAGAAAAAAAGCAACCCTTCTCTTTTTTGTTTTGTTTTGTTACTTTTCTGAAGCTTTAGCTCCCCTGGCTGAGCAGCAGTAAGCTGCTACACAGGTTTACATCTTACAGAACTGTAGTTTCAATCTAAAAGATGAGAAATTTAAAATAGGATTTTTTCATATCTCAGCAAAATCTTACAGAATATTCTCTAAAAAATACTATGAGTTTTTATGGGGGAAAAACAGACAAACCAAAGCAAAAAATAAAATTTGTAAACAAATGGATAAAATGCAGAGATTCATAATAGAATCTAGAAAGATAAAAGAGAAAAAGATCATAAAGCAAATTTCACATTTACCCAGTCTTTTAGGCCTGTCATTTCCAAGCAACATATATAATTTACTGGTTAGAATTTTACTTCATTGCTAGGTCAGAATAAGTTCAGAATTACATTCTGCTTCTTTCACAGCTAATAATAACGATTACAGAACAAATTAAAGTATATTTTAGCAAACAATAAAAGACATGGTGGGGGAAGCCAACATGCATAGAAATGAGAACTCAGAGGGGGACACAGCTGCAGTGTTCACTGTTAATATATTTATTTTTACTCTATATTGTAATATTTCTTATTACTGACAATGTTTATTAATTACAGAAGTTATTGTAATGGGTTATGTAGGAATACTACAAAAATGCGTTAAGCTTTTCTAGAATTCTGTATTTGCATTGTTGTGAAACGCCAGTCAAACATTCTAGAAGCACCACAGAGCTGACTTTCAGATTTAACTAAGATTCATCCCAAATGTTGCCCAGGCACACCAACAAATACTTGTGAGTCAGAGAAACCCATTATAGCAAAGTTAGAGGGAATAAGTAACTGCTGGTTGATCAATAACATCAGAATCTGTCAAATCAAATCCACATTAATCCATCCCCATTCTACCAAATGTAAACTTTTTTCAGAAAGTCCTCGGAAATTGGGTTTTAAAGGAAAATATTGCAAAAGTGAGTCAACAGCACAATTCTGTTTAAAGTCTGACCTATATATTAGAGTGTGATTACAAAACCTCCTTGACTATTTTTATTTTCTATGGTATATCTAAATTTGACAACAGAAAACTGCCAGTTAGTGCCAAGGAGCATTTACAGCCCATTACATCACTCGTATAACACTGTCCTATGGAAATCCAGGCAACTGTTCTGGCTCAGAAACAGGCAATGTGCCCAAAGGCTACTGACACCAAACTGTGTTCACAATATGTGGGATTGCCCTACTGCTGAGGTGGAAGGAACAGAAAAGAACTGACCAAATCCCAAATATATCTGCATTTATTTGGGAAGAGCTACATAAGTTTAATTCCTATACAAGAAATTTGCTGTGTTTTCCCACCTGTCACTAACAAGAGACTTGTTATGGATCATAGTTTAATGACTGGGACACTGTATTACATGTTAACTTACATTCCTACACATTCACTGTTCCTCAACTATGTCAATAGCTATTTTTATACTTTTAAAATAGAGAGAGCTGTAACAACAAAATTCAGATTACTGAGGACCAAAAGAAACCACTAATGATGCAGCTGTCAAGTAACATGATCAAAGCTGCACACAAGCTGTTTTTTTCCTTCTTGCTCTTTCTCCCTTTTCCAGAGTATTAGAGTTACCTCAGGACAAGCAGCAATTTCAGAAAGCAGAGCATGATACACAAGAAGTACAGCCACTTTTTTTGGCCATTGTTCAGTAATTATTTTTGTTAGCACCTATGTCTTTTAATAGGATGTGTATTACACCAGTTTAGGAGAACACAGGAGGATTCAAAGCCTATTTTTGTTCTAAGATAAAATGGCACCAGTAAACCATACAACATACACAAATATTTTTTCATATTAATTCCTCCTCTCTTGTGTAAGTTATTCAACATTTATTTATATTAAGTTATTTGGCCATGATTTCACACACGGATGAATTTTTCTTTTTTTTTATTTACAGTATGCTACATTTGCCAGTTAATAATGCTAGAAAAACTGGATCTATCTTCCACACTCACTACATGTGCTGAACATATACACATACATCTTAAAAGTAAGTACCATCTGCCTTAAAAGAGATAGCAAATAATAACTGGGATTCTATTACTAACTGAGTAGATAGACACACCCCTACAACTCCTAGGAGTCTGACCATCAGGTTTCTGCAAGAATATCTAAGAACTGCTGAATCGACAATAATGGGG
The DNA here is from genome assembly GCF_000710305.1 of Buceros rhinoceros silvestris. Taxonomy (NCBI): domain Eukaryota; kingdom Metazoa; phylum Chordata; class Aves; order Bucerotiformes; family Bucerotidae; genus Buceros; species Buceros rhinoceros. The sequence continues at coordinate 9,818 of NW_010422051.1, read as the reverse complement.
TATTCGTTTTTATTTATAGGAACTGATTCTGTTTGCTCAGTATTCTGCAGAATAATTCAGTTGCTCAAATTCTTCTGTTGTATCTTCCAAACATCATTAGGAGCAATGAACAAACACAATGACAACGGTTTGGGAATCTTGCAAACCCATCAACAAAGTTTATTATTGCAATATTTTGTTATTATTTCTTGAAGTTCATAATACACCACCATTTATTCATGAACCTATGTAACTGATACAACAGATTTAATATTAGTAAACTATGTTTGCAAGAATAATCCTAAAACTACAGTTTGGGAATCAAAGTGACTACCAGAGAAGACAGAGTAATGGATCATTTACCCTACACACAACACAGAAGCTGTCATAAAGTAATGAGTTTATGAACCAAAATTTCAATTATTGCAGCAATGATCATAGTCTGTTTCTAAATTGTGAAATTAAATCATAAAAATAACATTTTAAAAGCCTGACAAATTTCAGAATTCATAGTATTAAACTTGTAAAATTTAAAACAAAACATACTTGTGATAGCATATGGAATAATTCACATACTTCTAACTTTTATTTCCAAATACATGTTATCCCAGGCTCATGAACTAGGAAACAGAAACAACAAAAAGAACATCTATGCAAGGAAAGCATTATTACTATCTAAACCCACAAAGACATAATATTCCCCTTCTGAGATGGCAAAAGAAAAACCGTAAAATAAATACATTTCTAATGAAGAGAGCCAAATTACAGATCAGTCAGCATCAATACATGCACATGGCTGAAGTGAGTATTATCCAACTGCTGTAATCCAGCCTTTTCACCCTAAACCTTCCCTGCAGTCAAACCCACCTTTGAACATAGTAGGACAGTGAAATTAAAGCAGATTAATAACTTAAAGCAGCTCACCCGCTTTTGTCAGACGTTCTATCTAGCGTAATAGAAAATATCAGCTTGACACACAAAACTCACCCTGAAAGCAAAATGCTCATTTTAACTAGACATCAAAGCAATATATATTTTTCCTCACACACACACAAAATTCCTGCCTTAAATTTTCTTCAAAATTAAAATGGTTCCCCAACCTGCATTCTGGTTAGACTACTTTGACGGATGATTTTAAAATAAAGAAGATCTCTTAGAATCTAATAATACACCTATTTAAAATAGCTAACATATCACAAGGAAAAAGAAAACCTAAATATAATTTTAAGATCTGTAGCATTACTAAGCTATGTAAATGCTACTTTAAATGCATTGCTTGTAATTGTGTATTTCTTTAAACAGTGTTAGAAACAACAGCACACAATTGTTTCTACATTCAGCTATAAATACTAACTCTTTAACTCTTCTGTTCAGAAGATCAAGTTCCCAGGAGGAATGGCCCCAGATAAAGACAACTGTCATGTATTCCTGACAACTGATTTAATTAAAAATATAATTCTTAAATGACACCAATATTTATTCTTTCAACCTCATTACCCTACTTTTTATTCAAATTCACGTTCAGAAATTTATGGAGGAATGGAAAATTGTAATTGCTGCCAAGTTCAGTAGCAAAATATGCTAAAAATCCAGGTCTGTTTTCTTGTAACATTTCCCAGCATTATATGATCATAGTATCAACTAGTAACTGTGGCAGACTTTTGTTTCTTGGACTAAAGGTATCACTGTTGGGTATCTCTCTGGCCAAATTGTTCCAGAAAATTTCTAACTAAATGCTCAATGGCTTCCAAAATCAAGGAAGAAATACAGCACTTTCATCATGTTTCATTTTTCCAAGCATTTATCTGAGCAGCTTTGGATTGAGGAGGTGAAATCTGGCAAAGTACATGTGTTTGCTTTACTCGCAAAAAAAAAAAATTCGTCAACCTGCCTAAGCTGTAGGACTGTAAAATGTCATTGGCACAGAAAATAATAGTGAAAAAGACTAATTTTTGTACAAAGTAAAGCAGAAAATGCAAAGACTCTCACTCTAGTAAACCCATTCCTGAACAGAGCATTCTGGCAGGGGCCGGAAGCTGATTCAGTAGCAATACTGCACCATAAGCACACATTTCTCCCAGCATAATCTTAAGAACGGCAAGAGAAGGAACAAAATTGGCCTAAAATAGGAAAAACATGGAAAGCACAGTGGTATAAACACTGGAATGAGCTACGTGGTAGTGGCAGCAGAGGTCGGAAACAAGGGCAAGGCAACAAGTGAAGCAAAAGGAAGAAATCGTTACAATAAGGCTGGGAACAAGATACTACCAGGTGCTGAAACAGAGACAAGTTGAACCTGGGAAGAAAGCAGGTGGAGAAGAAGGAACTGAGAAATCAGCTTAGAACTTAGGAGCGGATCTGGAGCTAATAAGCACAGACCAAAACCCGTGGTTGGCTAGGAGTATGAAAACAAAACTGGAAATAGATAGATAAAAACATAGGAACTCAAATGAGCCTCAGCAAGTTGGGATTGTCTAGGTCAGGTGAAGGCAGGAAAGAGATCGAGGCAATGAGAGGAGCTCCCCAATGACCAGGAAACCGCTATGTTATATGCTCACATATACAAGGAAAATAAAGACAAGGACCCAAGAAAGTAAAGGCTGCTCAATCTCACCTAACCTCAGTTCTGGAAGGACAACTGAGTGCAGTCTCTGAATCTATTTCCAAACACGTGAATAAAATGAAGAGTCAATCAATGTGGGGTTTGCAACAAACAAATCTTTCTTTACTGATCAGAATGCACTCTCTGATGAAACAGCTGCTTTTGTGGATGAGGACAGTGATCAATGTAGCATACTTTGAAATTATTGAGGTTTCTGACATCACCTCCAAGTTAGTAACAAGCAGAGTACAGCAAGGGATGATAGTGGGACCGTATCTTTCAGTATCTTCATTAACATGGACGATGAGGCAGAGAACTTGCAGATGACAGCAAATTAGTAGTGATGACCAACATACTGAACAGTAGGGCTTCTATCCAGTAGGCCACTGAGAAACTTGAACACTGGGCTAAGCAAAACATCATGAAGCAAAGTTTCAGCATGAGCAAAGTTCTGCAAGTAGTGGAAAAGAAACCTAGGCATCAGAAAGCAACTGGTTGAGGAGCCCTGCTGAAAAGGATCTGAAGATCATGGCGGACTTCAAACCAGAGATGAGCAAATGGTGCTCATCAAAAGAAGAGCAAACCACATGCTGGGCTTTACTAGAGAAAATGTAGATCAATGGAAGGTATCATCTATGCTCTACTTGGCTCATGTGGAGTCAATTCTGAAATACTGTGTCCAGTTCAGGGTTTCCCAGTTCAAAAGGCATGCTGAAATCTTGAAAAGTCTGAACAGATGGCTACCAAGATGGCTAAGGGCATACAACCCATGAGGAGAAGTTATAAGCAGCTAGGCTGGTTTAGTCTGGCACCAAAGACAGTAAAAAGCCATCCGATATCAGTTTATTAGAGTGAATAAGCCTACCCCCTTACTTGAAGGGAAGCTGCAAAGATGATGAACCAGATTCTACCAGGTAACTGCACATTATAACACAGGAGAACACACAGAAATTGTGGCTTCTGAACTTCAGTTTGGAGATCAGGAAGAACTTCCTTGCTAGGAAGGTAGTACTGCAACAGAAAAGTTTAGAGAGACTGGGGAATCTCTGTACTTCTATGTTTTTCAAGATCATGCTAGACAAAGACAAAGCTGATTTGATCTAACGATGGTGACAGACCTGCTCCAAGTAGAACGATGGACTAGTCAACCTCCACAAGCCTCTTGCCAAAAACATGCCTTTGATTCCAAGCAGGTAGGATGGAAGAATCAAAACAAAACATACTTCAGTGGATGATTCAGATCAGACATGGGTCAAGTTTGGGAACAGGAGGAAAAGTGCCTGTACTTACAACCCTTACTTTGCACAAAATGCAGATAGTAACTCAAGATTCCTGGGTCTCAATACTTCTCTGCTATCATTTCATACTTCAGAAACCACTTGCATCTCATTCCCTTCTAGTGCTGATCCACACAGATGATGTCAATTTTCTGCTTTTCTTTCAGCTGTTTTGCTAGTACAAGTGGTAGAGGTTTGTCTGCAGGTACTAAAGATGCCAAGCTTGGAAAGATACCTGTGAGTACTAATATGACATTAAAAGGCTGTGTTTTCTGTCCTAGTCTACACTGCAAAATTCTGTGATGTTACCCAGAAAAACACATTCAACTTTATTAAGAATAGAACTTAATTGTATTTTCCCCATAGGTAGGTATTAATTCTGGAATTTTTTTTCATCCAGATACATAAGACTGAGACATGATTTCATGGGAATTAACAATTGCAACCAAGCATTGAACACAGAAAACTGCATATAATCGAATATACTAAAAACCAAGTTCCACGCTTTGCACCCAAATTTGGTGACTACCCTTGACCGTGATCTCATAGCGCCCACCTTCCCATCTGTTAAATAAAATTAATAATTAAACTCACTAGCAAGACATGAAAAAAGCATGAGTATGTGTTCATAAAAACCGGAAGATATTTAGAATCTTTCTGATAATATGAACAATATATTCGGAAAAAAAATATTTTGTATCTTCACATTAAGTATTATCTAATTCCCGAACTGAAAGAGGTGGCATTTTTTTTTTTTTTTACAGGGTTATTTTTTTATTATTATTTTCTATGTTGCTTTCATGTATTAGAGGAATTATTGCAATAATACCCACATGGTATTTTCACACGCAGCTTCAAAAATGCAGGTTTGCAAAATAGAGCAATCTGTAACTAGAAAATATTACAGTTAAAATTATCCAAAATGGTAAGCTAGAAATTTCTAATAGATATTTTTCTAAGATATGGAGATCACAGTCTCCTAAATATCAGGAAAAAAACCACAAACAACAAGGTTACTCCTTTATA
>NW_010422051.1:352-4736 GCF_000710305.1 Buceros rhinoceros silvestris | reverse complement strand
AGATTCTTCGCATACAACAGAAGACAGCCACAAAAGACATCACATGTGATGTACACTTTTTGGATGAAGCTAATGGGACAGTACTGATACAGTAACTTTAGGGGAGTTTGTATGCAAGAGAAATCTATTTTCACTTAATACAGACTGTGCCTGTTCTCTATGTCAACTCGTGCTTTTTAAAGTAGGCCAAAAAAAAAAAAAGGGCAAAAATCCAAGTTGGAGGTTGCACCTGCTCTTAACCCATTGTTATAATGGTCCTTGAAGAATTTTGCATGGCCATAAAGAAGTACTTCTGGTTCAGTCAAATTAACGCTGTTAGATTAGACAATGTTTTCAAATGAAGGAATTTAAGAATAAAAGAGGCAAACCATCACATACTAGTACACCTGAAAGTTTCAGAATAAAAGATGCAATTCAATGGATACAGAACATTTAAAATTTAAGACAAAGCAGCTCCTGATCATCAAAACTCTAAAGTAGTCAAAAACCCTAAGCAAATCTTTTTTTACTATTTACTGTCATTTGACCCCATTAAGTAGAAATTACTGCAGTTTAACAGCTCAATTTACTAACACCACAATTTGCCAAGTGCTTACAGACTTTTTTTTTATTCTTTAAAATTTTTATTTGAATAAGCTTCTCAAGCTTTAAGTCTTTACTTACCGAGAAAGCGTTGATTTCCCTGAACCAGGCAGGCCTCGTAAGATGAGGAGCAATTTCTCTGAGCAACCAACTCCTTCTTCAGGTAACTGCAAGGAAGAAAAGCTGTGCATTCCTTCTCTATTGTCAGGTCTTGGATCCTTCCAACACCCCTCTCTGGTTTCACAGAAACCATTACTTTGGAGTCCATTCTGGTCATTATGTCCATTTCTGAAGACCTGAGTAGTATGCATATCAATATGACTTTGATCGAGCAATGGACCACGACTGTTGATATCAGTATTTCCATGGTAACCATGATAATTTTTGTAAGAAAGTTCACTGTTCTGAGAAGGGAGAGCATTTGTATTTTGTGGTAGGGAATTAAGTATCTGAAAATGCGACTGATGGTTGGATCTAGGAAAAAGAGGTCCCTGAGGTACTGTGAAAGACTCTGTTGATTGCCAAGCAGGTCTGAATTCAGGCACTGAATAGTTCCAATATTTAGAATCTACTTTTCCATTAAAGGTATTTTCAGTTCTCCAGCTACTTCTTTCCATGACAAACTGCTGCTCGTTGTTTGTTTTCTGACCATTCTGTTCCCCAAAGAGACACTCTCCATTCTCATAAAACGGTTGTGAGCTGCCAGACAATACTCCTTGATAATCCTCTTGTGAAGTTTGACTACAGATATATGGAGAGTATTGTTCCTGAGAAGTTTCAGATTCTCTTTCCTGAAAATTAGTATCTAAATTTTCATTTTCCAGCTGGTGAATTTCTTTATAGAACAGGTCCAGTTCATCATCTATTTCTGGTAGAGTAGAAGAAATAGCCTGTGTCGTCTCTGCCTCCTTTCTTTTAGCGCTACTTTCACGCAATTCATTCTGATCTCTCTCACTGCTTCTACATTCATTGCAACTGCCAGATTTGTCCTGTTTGTCACTTTTGGCAGGTTTGTAAATTGGACCGATAAATTCTTTACTTGTAAAAAACTCTTCATCTGAGGCATTTCTGTACAGTGAGAATGATGTACTGCTATTTTTAGTATTATCTTCACCAGCATTATTTGTAATAAAAGTGTCTTTCTTTCCTTCAACTTCAGTGTCATTTAGTGATACAAATGGAAGATCTACATTCTCCACAGTTTCTGAATCAACTGGTTGACTGAGCATGAGATTATTTTCAGGATGCACTTCATCCAGTGTTCCCAAGACACAAGTAGGTATTTTCTCTTGCTTCTGCATTTCATGGTTCTCCTGGTTATCTGAGACACACACTGGTATCAAACCATTTGATGTCCTCTCAACATCCACTTCCTCATGAATATCTTGGTTATTAACATCAGAGAGCTTCTCATAAGGTCCTTCTGTTGACTTCATTTTTTTAGAACATGGTTCAATTGTGACTTCATCCTGACACTCCAAGAGCCTTACTCTGCTTTCAGCATGAAGCATCTTAGAAAAAAAAAAATCAATCCATTGTCAGTGTGCACATTTTTAAAGTGTAGAAAAGCAGAAGTCATCCAGGACTATATACTCATCCTCAGACCCTCCAAGGTCCCAACTAAAATGTACCCAACCAGAAGAAAAGCAGACATCACCTACCAGAACTACTGTTTAAAAAAAATGGCCACATTATTGCAGATCTTTAGCAAAGAACTATGTGAGTGCTGTACCAGTCTAGCAGTCATATTTTATGATACACCTTAACTGATTTAAAAATCACTTTTTAAATGTATTTGAAAAATTAATTACATCCACAGCTTCTGTTCTCTACTTCCCTTTGTTAATCTGCCAAGAGTTATAAATCACTTTTACAAGATAAACAAGTGCCAATTTCCAGTGCACAACCTGATGCCTGATATCACTGCTAATATAACCATCAAAAATGCAAATACTTCAGTCATGAGGATTATTTTCTGTCACATGAGCTGAACTCAAGTAATTCTTTTAACACCAATAAAACATGCTGGATGGCATTAATAATTTGGTAATAGTCAAATAAGACTTAAAATTAAATCTGCAAACTGTTATTATGTTTCTGGTTTGGAAAAACTAAAGACCTTTGTTATGGACCAAAAACCACCTGGTTGCCTGTTTTCTAAAAATAAACACAAAAAACCCAACCCCCGTACCAAATAGAGGGCATTCTAAGAATGAGCCAATAAATTCCAGAAAAATTCAGAGATGAGAGCAATTAAAACCAAAGCAAGATGGCACTGACCACTGTGACACACTTTCATGCTGCTATCCATCTAGTTAGAATTACTTGGATTTTCCTTTGCAAAAGCAATAGTCATTTTATTATAAATCAGTACCAAACAGTTTATTCAGCAAATCCCTCCCCTCAAACAAACACAGTACCAGTCAAGAAAAAAAGAATTTTTCCTATCAGAGTGTTTATTCTACTGCTTTCTGAGAGCATTTCAATTTTCTAGGAGTAAACATTAATAAAATGTCACATGCTCCTATTTCTGGACAAGAAATGAAGTTTTCTTTATCTGAAAAGGATCTGTAGGTAGTACTAAGGGAAAATTTGTAAGTAATATTTATCATCTCATGTTCATTTGAAAAACTGACAGCAAAAGTTCTTACCTGGGCACTTTCTCACCTACTATCCAAAGGAAAAAAAATCCTGCCGTCTTCAGTCTCAAAAGGTCTAAATCAAGGAGACTTTATTGTTTGCATCTGATTTTACTACTCTAAACAGAACAAATGTCAGAAGGGGAGAAATATGGCCACTTAATTCTTCCTCAGAGTTGATGGAGTAACATTGTGGGTACCACAGTCTCTTCTCTCAAGATATGAATATACATTTTGGGGTTTTCTCGTAAATTAGAAAGCAACTACAACATTTTATGAATCTATGGGGGACTCTATCCCCCATCTATCAAAAAATGCTTCTCTACCCCCACTCAAAAATAGGACTGGGAAAAAAAATTCCTTTATTAGCTTCTGTGTCCACATCTGTCTTTTGGGATAGTGTGTAAGCAGAACCCACATTCTGACATACATCTCTAATGATGGAGGATGCTGCTCTGTCACTGTCCCACACAGGAATAGCCTTTCTTGCTAATCTTTAACAGTCCTCTCTGACTATTTGGGATAGTGTGTAAGCAGAACCCACATTCTGACATACATCTCTAATGATGGAGGATGCTGCTCTGTCACTGTCCCACACAGGAATAGCCTTTCTTGCTAATCTTTAACAGTCCTCCTCTGACTATCCTTTGGGACAGCGAAATTGCATGCGAAACCAGCTCCACCTGTATTCTTGGGGAAAGACACAGCAAATACACACTGAGAAAGGGCACTCAATGTCACAGTCTTGCCTCTTGAATGAGACAAGCACAGGTCTGTCATATTTCTGCGAAGAACTGGTTGTAAGCATTGAATCTGAGCCAGGATACATGATTCACCAGGCTGGCACTTGCAACTGTAAATTACCACTTTAACTATTCTGCCAAACATCCAGAAGACTCGACCAAGTTAACTCAAGGCCTTAAGCTCCACCTGTGCAATAAATTTCCAAATGGAAAAAGAAGCTGTATGTGGCAGAACTTACGGATGGGGGGAAATTATTAGCTTTGCTTGCATAACCACCTCTTTCTGGTATGGAGGTGACAAAGCATGTAGGCCAGCGTTCCTCACACAGAGCCGGGCCACACCTCAGAGCCAGGGGAAGGAGGCGCTGCTCCCGCACCGGGCTGGTGGCGGTGGGACCGCCGCTGGGAGCAGGGTTACCG
>NW_010422051.1:0-263 GCF_000710305.1 Buceros rhinoceros silvestris | reverse complement strand
CTCCCGCCCCGGGCGGGGGGCGGTGGGCCCGCCGCTGGGAGCAGGGTTACCGAGGGCGAGGGCGCAGCTGCGAGTGTCAGCCGCTCCCACCCCACGCCCAGTGTAAGGCATCCCTCCTCCCCTCCCTTCCCCTCCACCCCCAACTTCCCTCAGCTTGGCCGATGTCCCGCAGTCTCAGGAGCCGGGTCCTGAGCGCCAACACTGCCACCTTCGCACCGCCCTCCTCCCCGCCCGGCCGCGGCGGCCCGAGCACTCGGCCACGG
>NW_010422050.1:3948-4225 GCF_000710305.1 Buceros rhinoceros silvestris | reverse complement strand
CGGAGGGAGCGGGGGCTGTTGGTAACCCGGGCTGGCTCCCGTCCCAGAGGAGCCCAAGGTCGGCATCAAGACGATCAAGATGTACTGCCAGCGGATGCAGGAGGAGAACATCACCCGGGCGCTGATCGTGGTGCAGCAGGGCATGACCCCCTCGGCGAAGCAGGTGGGGAGCACCCGGAGGGAAGGCACCGCCGGGGCGGGACGTCGCAGACATCGCGGGGTGTTTTGTCTGTGGTTTTTTAGTGCTGCTTTTGGTAAATGGAGCACGAGAGTTTCT
>NW_010422050.1:3293-3816 GCF_000710305.1 Buceros rhinoceros silvestris | reverse complement strand
AAATGGAGCACGAGATTTTCTGTCTTTCTCTGAAGCCTGTCGTACCTTAATGCTGGCTCTCGATAGTCTTTAAGTGCCTTTCACCGGAACAGCCGGTTCTGGTTCCGGAACCGCGGAGGGTCCATGGGCAGCCAGGAGGGACAGAGAAAAGGGTGTTTGCTGGAGGTCGGGCGGTCTGTGCGCTCCCTGCCCGCGTGGCTGGGTCTGCGTGAGCACCGAGTGGGGACCCCACACCTGCGGTGACGGGTGTCGGGGAGCGGCTCTGAGCACCGGCAGGGCTGTCCCAGAGCAGCGCTGCTGCCTGACTGACCTTCCCTGTCCAGTCCCTCGTAGACATGGCTCCCAAATACATCCTGGAGCAGTTCCTGCAGCAGGAGCTCCTCATCAACATCACCGAGCACGAGGTGAGCCGGGCTGGGCTGCGGAGCGAGGACGGGATGCTTGGAGCAGCGCTGGGCTGCAGCTCGGGCTGCTCCGGGGACCTTCTCCAGGCTGGGCCGGGCTGAGTGACGCGCTCGTCGTT
>NW_010422050.1:2746-3141 GCF_000710305.1 Buceros rhinoceros silvestris | reverse complement strand
CAGCCGCTGTCTCTGGTTCTCTGATCCCACCGTCTCTCCCCTCTGTTGGCAGCTGGTCCCGGAGCACGTTGTCATGTCAAAGGAAGAAGTCACCGAGCTGCTGGCCCGGTAGTATCCTTTGTGCGTTCTGTCCCCTCCTGCCTGGGCCTGACTCGGGCTTAAAGCACCGACAGCCGTGTGGGGCGGGTCAGAGCTCTGCTCCGAGCACCGGGGCCCGCGCGTGTGCCGCTGCCTTCGCTGCTCCTTGACTGCGGGCGCAGTAAGCTGAGGGAGAACCAGCTCCCCAGGATCCAGGCCGGGGACCCTGTGGCCCGGTACTTCGGGATAAAGCGTGGTCAGGTAAGAGGGGACGAGGGGGGCAGCTGTTTCCTGGGGGCACAGAGGGACGGGAGCTC
>NW_010422050.1:2216-2508 GCF_000710305.1 Buceros rhinoceros silvestris | reverse complement strand
AGCCCGCGTGCCGCTGCATCACCTACAGGCTGGTGCAGTGACCCGGAGCCATCGGGTAAGCGGCAGCGCGGAGCCCTCCGCCTTCGGGCAGCGCCTCAGGCTCGGGCTGGGGCTTCCCGGGATGGAGTGGAATGAGCTCGAAGCTTTAACTGTGTGTGGAGGGAAGCAGGGCCGGGCTCGCGCCTCAGCACCCACCGCTCCGGACATGCCCGTTGGTGTTCAGGGCCCTGAGGGCTGGGGGAGGCGCGAGGGGGTTCTCGTCCCCAGTCCTTCCCATCCCGTTTACAGACGC
>NW_010422050.1:1659-2024 GCF_000710305.1 Buceros rhinoceros silvestris | reverse complement strand
TTCCCTGTTCCCTGGTCTTCCTTGGCCTAATTCCATGTTTCCCAGCGAGAACTTGGCTGAAACTCCTTCATCTTCGTAAGGCCTCGAGTCCTGGGAGGGACCTGGAGCAACGGGAGCGCCCAGGGAGCGAGTGGGAAAAGGCCTTCGCTTCCCCGACTGATTTTATAAGATCTGATTTGTAATAAAGGTTTGTACTCTCCGTTCCCCGCTGTTCCTCAGCCTCTCCCCATCGCTCCGGGCTTTGGAGCCCTTCGTGCGCAGATGTGGCGCTGGGGAGGTGATTGTCACCCACAGCCGCTTTCCTTTTGATCTGCTCCGCGTCTCTGGAGGGGTTTTAACCTTCGGCTGACTCGGGGCGCGTCCTC
>NW_010422050.1:1127-1468 GCF_000710305.1 Buceros rhinoceros silvestris | reverse complement strand
GCTCAGACCTCCAGGACAGCGGCAGGTTGGGACACACGGATTTTATTGGGTTTTTTGGAAGCGTGTCAAGCAGAACAGAACGCGGCTTCACCCAGCAGCCCCGCAGCAAACGCTGGGTTAGTTCACGGCGCCTGTCACCGTGTGGCTCAGACCTCCAGGACAGCGGCAGGTTGGGACACACGGATTTTATTGGGTTTTTTGGAAGCGTGTCAAGCAGAACAGAACGCGGCTTCACCCAGCAGCCCCGCAGCAAACGCTGGGTTAGTTCACGGCGCCTGTCACCGTGTGCAGCTCAAGCGCAGCTCTAGTCCCTTGCCTCACTCGCCCTCACCCATTGCCCC
>NW_010422050.1:0-995 GCF_000710305.1 Buceros rhinoceros silvestris | reverse complement strand
GTCCTCACACACACTCGTGGTACCGCTGGGGCAGCCGTTTCCGCGCTGCCCTGGAAATGCCCTGCTGGAAGGTCCCAGCCGCGCTCTCGCGGAGCGGGTCGGCTCTCGGGTGCCGCTGCTCTCCCTGGCTCGGCGAGGAACCGTTCCGCTGTGGATTCACTTGGGGTTTGTACCTTTGTGGCGCTGAGCCGCGTTTCCGAGGAGTGTGGGACGCCCAGCCCCTCCCCTGTGCCAGAGGCCGAGCTCAGGCGTCACAGTCAGGTGCCTGCGCTGTCCTCGGGTGTCTGTCCCCAGCCGGAGCTCTCGGTCTGTGCTCGTCATGCGCCCTCCCGGGTCTGGTGGCACCTCAGGAACAGCCCGGGGACAACAGGGAGAGGAAGGAAACGCCTTTCAGCTCTTTCTAAGCTAAAAATCGACTCGTTTCTTTATGCTGAGAAGTCTCGTAGCTTTAAAAAAACCTACTCTGGTCTCGCTTAACCCTTTAAGTTCCTTTGCCCGCAGAGGAAGGGGTTCATGTTGAAGGGTTTTCTCTTCACAAAATACAGAGAAGCCTCTTTCACCGGCGGGGGTGTGGCTCGGATCGGGCCGTGGTGGTCCCCTTGGCGGGGGATGTCTCCCCTTGGCGCCCTGCCCTCAGCCCAGCCCCACCTGGAGCCAGCGGGGAGAGCAGAGCTGTAGCCCTGGACTTGCAGCTTAGACTTTTGGAAACCAAATGTCCGTCAAAAAAAGCAAACCCCTGAGAGATGAGGCAGTGCCCAGGACCCTGCAGCCAGGAGAACCCGTCCCCTGAGCTTGCTCGCGGCCCGTGGGTTGCTCCTGCCCCGTAGAAAAATGCCCATAAATACAAGCAGCAAATGCAAACGCCGTCGGCCGAGGCCGAGACGGCTCGTGCTGGTCAGGTCCTGCGTGGCTCCGAGGTGCTGAGGCTGTAACGGCGTTGCTGGACGCCCAGTACAGGCAGTTGTTGATCAGAAGTGAACCCTGAGGGCCCGGCA
>NW_010422049.1:4198-4470 GCF_000710305.1 Buceros rhinoceros silvestris | reverse complement strand
TTGCTTTGAGCCCCATGGCCTCCTCGGTGAAGGTGTGTGCTCTGGGATGTCCAGCATGGATGGCCTCAGGGTGCTCAGCATTCCTCTGGGATCCTTGTCATCACTCCAGGGTGCTCAGCATCCTTCTGGGATGCTCTACACCCTTTCAGGGTGCTCAGCATCCTTCTGGGATGTCTGACATCACTCCAGGGTGCTCAGCATCCCTCTGGACCACGCCATGCCATTGCATCCCGCCCCACCCCAAGGGACCGTCTCCCCCAGGGCTACATCAC
>NW_010422049.1:3841-4184 GCF_000710305.1 Buceros rhinoceros silvestris | reverse complement strand
CATAGAACCTCCTTGATTACTGACAATGCCACTGGCTTATGGCTCTGCAGCCTCCTCTGGAGCATCCTCCTTCCTTCCCTGCTGCCTTCCACCCACCAGCCACAGTGTGCCCTGGCTACATAGAACCTCCTTGATTACTGACAATGCCACTGGCTTATGGCTCTGCAGCCTCCTCTGGAGCATCCTCCTTCCTTCCCTGCTGCCTTCCACCCACCAGCCACAGTGTGCCCTGGCTACCAGCAACACGCTGCAGACTGTGCATTACCCTTCATGGAAAGTTCCGGTAAATCCATTCCCCCGGTGAATAATTAACACCAACACCCGTCTCTGCTGCCGGGTGGAA
>NW_010422049.1:3399-3663 GCF_000710305.1 Buceros rhinoceros silvestris | reverse complement strand
ACAGTGCTGCTGGGCCTCACTGGGCTCAGACATCGTGTGGCTCAACCCAAGCCCATGCAGACAGCAGTGAGCAGCTAATCCAGCGGGGAGCGGGGTTGGCAATGCCCCGAGCTGGGTTCCCCACAGATCTCTCGTCAACCCGCATGTCTGTCACAGCCTGCGGCCGCTCGCCCCCAGCATAAAACATTGTCTTGTCACCCTCAGCCTTTTCTCCTGCTTTTGCCTCTGCAGATCCCAGGGATGAGGCCACGCTGGATGGAGAAG
>NW_010422049.1:2096-3246 GCF_000710305.1 Buceros rhinoceros silvestris | reverse complement strand
AGGTAGAAGCCCCCAGCCGGGCCCCGGATGCCACCATGGATGGTCCTGAGGCGGGAGATCACGCCTGGCCCTGCCGTGGACCATGTGATGTGATGGATGTGGATATGCCACCAGACTGGTCCTTGCTGGGATCCACCACCAGACGCTGGGCACCACCACTGCTGGGACATGGCGATGGGGATGGGACCCCCCCATGACCCCTCTGCAGCTGCTGGGTTTCTGCATCCCCAGGAGCGTGTCCTGGCGAAGGAGGTTTATCCATCCAGAGGCTTATCCATCCGAACGCCAGTAGCCGTGGAGCTTTACCAAACGCTCAGGGCCTGCCGGCTGCCTCAGGGGCCAGGATTTGGCCTGGGAAGGAGAAATGTGCTCCCACTCATGCTCCAGACCACAGGAACATCCAGAACATGGTGACATCACCCAGCAGGACCTGCACGGACCCACCGAGGGCTGCGCCAGGGGCCTGCCGGCTGCCTCAGGGGCCAGGATTTGGCCTGGGAAGGAGAAATGTGCTCCCACTCATGCTCCAGACCACAGGAACATCCAGAACATGGTGACATCACCCAGCAGGACCGGCACGGACCCACCGAGGGCTGCGCCAGGAGCTGCTCTGCTCGCCAGGGCTGACCCCAACCCCTCTGCCCCACAACTTGGGGACGCTGCGGGGAGGCTGCCTTGTCCCCACCCCAACCCGGGAGCTTTGGGTGCTCAGGGCTCAGGCCATCCCACCCCTCCATCCTCGGGCGGGGAAACCTTGTAAGCCGGTTGGTTTTGGAGCAGGAGGGGAGAAGCGGGAGCAGGGTGCTGCGGGTGCCGTGGGGTGCCCGGGCATGGGCAGGGCGGCGGGGGCTGCCGGTCACTGCCAGGTTACATCTGCCGGGGCACGCAAGAGTGACTCCAGATGCATTAGAAGTGCCGTGCTCCAATTTCAATTTCATCGTCTCACAATCATTTTCAGGCTCCTCTTAGTGGCACATTAACGAAGCCTGCTCGTTTGAATGCATAATTAGCCCAAGCATTCTACCTCGCTAATTTCGAAGCAAGAGCGGGGGGCGGGGGGGAGGAATTTGCATATTAATTTAGCAGAGGGAGAGAAAAACTGTTTACCACTCGCTTCTTGCTGTTGATCACAGCGGACTTAACTCTTTCC
>NW_010422049.1:291-1934 GCF_000710305.1 Buceros rhinoceros silvestris | reverse complement strand
GACCGGCGGAGCCGGGAGCCCGGTCGGCACGTGGGACGGGCCGCAAAGGTTATGCAGCAGCAATTAAATCCTCCCCGCGGCACCGCGGCCACCCGGACCACCCTGGCTGCCTGTGCTACTGGGAGCCAGCTGGGGGGCACTGGGGCTGCAGCTCCTAGGAGCACGGGGCAGGAGAAGGGCGGCCGGGGCGGCGGGGCAAGGTCCACGGAGCCAGCTGGGGGGCACTGGGGCTGCAGCTCCTAGGAGCACGGGGCAGGAGAAGGGCGGCTGGGGCGGAGGGGCAAGCTCCAAGGAGCACCGCAGCCCTCCTCCCTATGTGGCCTTGGGGTGAAAAGTGCTGTTGTCACCCAAAATAGGGTGGCAGGGTCCCATCCCAGGTCTGTCCCTGCCAACCCGGGTCTGTCCCTGCCATCCCTGGCAAAGCCGGTGCGGTGCCAGCCACAGGGATATCCATCAGTCATCCTGCGTCCACGCAAAGGGCACCCTGTCACCCTCAGTGTGTCCCCTGCAAGGGGACACCTCTGTCCCCACATCCTCCCTTTGCTTTTTAGCATCACCCCACCCATAATACGACGTCAGATGCTCCCGTGTGACACCCTCAACAGCCCTTGCAACAGAAGGGCTCATGGTATTGGCACGTGCACCCACACAGCACCCATGGGGTGGGATGGGTGGCCTCGCTGAGCACCAACAACTCGCTACACACACACCACCACCCCCCATGCTGATCTCCCTTTGTTTGGGAGTCTGTGGGCGTCTTGAGCCAAGGTTGGAGGTAATTTGTCTATCTCCTGCAGCGGGGCTGTCATCTCGCATCTGCGAACCAGTTCCATTCCCGCTGTTGTTAAAAAAAATCTCAGGTCTGACAGGTAGTAAAAAAAAAAAAAATTAAGAAAAAAAAAGGAGAAAAGCCTAAAAAAACCCTGGGCACCAGGATGCTGCAAGTATCACGGGCTCGTCACATCCGCAACCACCCGCGACAGCTGGATTTGAGGGTGGTGGCAGATGCCACAAGCCCTATTTTGGGGCATCCCCATATCATCCAGGCTCCCCAGAAGGGCTTCATCCCCCGCAAAGAGCCCCTGCCTTGACCACCCACCCCGTCTCGCTGGCTTGGAGCCATCCCAGCACATCCCGGGGATTTGGGGGCCACCGTCCATCGCTGGCATCCCGGTCTGGCTCCTGCACCTGAGCCGGTGCGGAGCGATGCGCGAGGGGTTTGTCCGCGTGCACGCGCACGCTGCTGGGTCTCAGAGCCGCATGACAAGGGACAGTTGGCACGCGGTTCTGGGGTCCCTGGCAGGGCTGGAGTGGTGCTGGCAGTGGCACCACGCGTGGGGCCGGCTCGCAAAGGGTTAATGGTTGATTACAGCCTTTGTCTCTGCATCAGTGTACATAATGCGCCCCGCATTTGCATACTGCAGTGTGCGCTCAATTAAAATGAACTTTTAATTTCTTCTAAGTAAATTACTTCTTCCCGCTACGTGACGCGCACAAATGTCAGAATAATGGGAGAGCCTTAATGAGCTGGGAACGAGGGGCGGGGAGGGGAGCGCTGGGGACCCCGGCCCCCCCCGGGTTGCTCTGCAGCCTGCAGTCTCCCTGCAGCGGAAAGGATGGATCCTGATGCCTTCTGCCTTCCC
>NW_010422049.1:0-206 GCF_000710305.1 Buceros rhinoceros silvestris | reverse complement strand
TTTCTGCCTCCCCTGCGGGGGCCTGGGACACCCCTGCTGCCAGCCTGTCCCCTGGGCAGGGCGGGGGTCACCACCTCCTCCCCCTCCCGCCCTGTCCTTGCAAGGGGCTGAACTTTCCAGGTGCCGCCCGCACCCATGTGCTCCCCTCCCCATCCCAGAAAGGCTCCACGGGGGCATCTTCTGCCCCATGCCACCCCTGGGGACCC
>NW_010422048.1:1006-3523 GCF_000710305.1 Buceros rhinoceros silvestris | reverse complement strand
GCCTCCGCCCCCTCCGCCGTCCCCTCCCACCCTGCCTCCCGGGCCCCCGGCCGCCCCTCGACACCTTGGGGGAAGGCTGGAGGTGTAACCATCGCCAGCAAGAGAGAGGGAGAGAGGAGGGAAGGGAGAAGGAAGCCAATAACAGGGACGGCTAGTAAGGTGGTGGAGGGGGAGGGACGGGGCCACTCCTCCATCGGTGGGACTGCAGATTATTTTGCATGGATTGTTGAAGAGAAAAGGCGTTTGTGAAGAGGCCGAAAACTGAACAGCTCGTTCCTTGGGTAAGTGCAAACGCGAGCTCCCCTGCCCTTGTTGTCCTGCACGACTTGGATTCCCCATCCTATTCTGCTTAGTTTTATCGGTTTTGGTTCTTACAAGGATTATTCGATGCACCAGCTGTGGGCTTCAGTTGCTGGAGACTGAAAGAGACGTGTGTGCGTGTGTGTGTGTTTGCGTGTGCGTGTGCATGCGCAGGTATGTGGAAAGATGCCTGTTCTCCGAAGAGACGTTGGCACATTTTTCCAGCCCTTGGTGTGGTGTCTCGTTTGAGATGTTGTAGTACAGCATGCCCTGCACTCACACACGCGCGCACACACACGCGCACACACACACACACACACGGGTTTGCTGTTTCTGCTGTTGAAATCTGCTCAGCCACACAATTGCTGAAATAGCGAGACTGTTCAGCAGCTGAAAATTAAAGGAGGGGGCTCTTATATCGCAGCCCTTGTTGGCAGGGGGCTACTTCCCTTTATCCTGAGCCTGACGTGTTCAGCGTGATGTTTTATAACAAAGCTACATTTAAAGACCAATTCGGCACTGGTTATTGCATCCAAATTACGCGGTTGTCATGGAGATGGTACAGAGAAGCTGAAGTGGTATGACTGCATCTGGGCTGGAGTCGGCTTCGCCGCCGAGTGAGTTCCTGCCTCGCCTCCCGTGTCTTTTTGTCTGAGCTAGGTTACAATTTCTTTTAATCTTCAGTGAAGCAGCACCACATTAGAGGATTTAGAGGTCAGGCTGCTGCGGAGGGTGTGGGCTCCCCCGTTCAGCGCTGTGTGATTACCATAATTGTTAGATTAGCTTCTCCGTCTCTCTGAATTTCTTCTCCAAGTCTGGGGAGGAGGAAGGTGTGAGAAGGACGGATAGTTTTCAGCGCACGGCTAGGGCTGGCAGTACTTTCTAAAAGGTACCTGCCATGCCCACACCTTCCTGCTGGCTCCCACATCTCGGCGGACGAAAGGGAGAGGATTCTCTGATTTTAGCCGTGTTTATCTTCCATTTTCCTGCCTCAACTTCAGGGATGCAGAGAAGCAGTCACCTGCTCACCACTGTATCAGGGGAATGGCATTTGGGTTTTGTTATTATATTTGTTTCCTTTGCAACTGGTAATACGAATGTGTGGGCAGTTGGGAAAGAAAATCCATAATTTATGAGAATGAAATACTCCTGCCTAAGGCTGGCTGGAATACAAAGAGTGTCTCTGTGGGAAGGGCACGTTCTGCGTTACAGATGTGCATTTCTCTGGCGGCCGTGAGCAAATCTCACTATTGTGCTCATCTTCATGATTTTGGGTGTTATGCTGGCTTTAGTCAATATTTAATCTGAGTTCATTGTGTGCTTGCACAATAAACGTGCGATTTGGAGCCTAACTTCGCATCTAGAAAATGCTTTGGGAGCGCATGTGGCATTGTCTCCATAAATGCAATTTCACCCTGTTCTGTACGACCAAGCCTATTGTGGGATGTAAATACAGTAAAAGGTACTGGTGGAAACGAGCCCATCAGAATGGCAGTGGCTCCCTAATTGTGTCCCTAAACATACGAGGGAATTAATTACTAGGATAAACAGAGCTTTGTGGCTGTTGGTCCAAGGTAATATTTGCATGGAGTTCCAGGCCTGCATTATCATAGAGAGTTTTATGACATAAATTCCCCCCATGACAGTAGATAATGCTTTAGCCAGAGTGTAGCATATTATCGTTAGATATTTCTGTATTACAAATACGCTAAATCCCCATGTCTTTGTCAAATCGTCCATTACAGCCACTCCAAAGCGTGTGATTCAGCCAGGATTCTCTTTAACATGATTTTTTCCTGCACGAGTCCAAGCAAACAATGGATAAAGTCTGAAAGTGGGCTGCCAAGCCCAGAGGGGAAGTCAGAGAGACGGCTGATTCACAAAATGGATGGTTCTCATTCTGTCTCTTCTTTTCCCCTAAAAGTTCGGCAGAGGTGGAGTCGAAGTGGATGGTTTTCCCTGGAGATCTCCCTGGATCTGTGAGGCTTCAGTAGTTCAGAGTTAATACTGAGTTTCCTCCTGTCTCAGCACGTTACCACTCTTCAGTCCACCCTAGGACATGGCTGACTCTGGGGAAACTGAGGTTTGGTGTGGTCAAGTGACTTTGCCGAGGTGATAGCAGTAGCCCTGGGCAGAGGAGACAGGAGCTCTGCCAGCAAAACCCTCTCTCTGACCACCAGGCCTGTTCAGGTCCAGATGGTGCGGTCCTGCCTGTAG
>NW_010422048.1:586-837 GCF_000710305.1 Buceros rhinoceros silvestris | reverse complement strand
TGGGTGGGTGGAGTGAGGGACACTCATCAGAGCTGCACAGCATGTGGAAAGAGGGAGGCTGGCAGTTTTACTCCACCTTCTGTGGTGTCTGAGATGAGGATGTGCTTTTCTGACCTCACCTACAGGGCCACTGAACTGAGGGCCCCTTCGTGCTTTCGTTATGTGACCCATCACATGGCTCTTGGCCCAGAGCGGGATCCTTGGTGTGTGGCGGGGGGGATCTGCCTTATTTCTCTTTTTGGGTGTTGTCA
>NW_010422048.1:0-467 GCF_000710305.1 Buceros rhinoceros silvestris | reverse complement strand
ATCCGCCTTATTTCTCTTTATGGTTGTGTCCAGCTCTGAGTGTGAAGCCTTTACCGCCGTTGACTTTCTGCTCTCCCCGCTGGTGCTGCTCACAACTCATCTCCCACACTGTAACACCCAGTATAGCTCTTCTTGACTTCAGCCTATAGCTCCATCCCATCATCCAACACCTTGTCCCCTTCCTCCATGGGTTTTCCCACTGATGAAGATCCCTCCATACGGTGTTGCCATAAGCTTTAGTCCATGCCATGATTTGCGTGTGCCAGGCCTGCCATGAGGCACATGGCGCTGAGTGTGTCAGGCCACTGCCTTGAAGGGACTGAAGTGAAAAGTCTCCTTTGAAGCCTGGAGTCCTTCTCCATCTGTA
The DNA here is from genome assembly GCF_000710305.1 of Buceros rhinoceros silvestris. Taxonomy (NCBI): domain Eukaryota; kingdom Metazoa; phylum Chordata; class Aves; order Bucerotiformes; family Bucerotidae; genus Buceros; species Buceros rhinoceros. Next base: position 100 of record NW_010422048.1, on the reverse strand, counting down.
GGGTGGCTCCACGCGGTGTCAGTGGTTCTGCCCAGCACTGGAGTTGGTGCTTGTTGCCAGAAGGACATGGGAAGGTGTCCCGGTTTGAGCTAAACTTCCT
>NW_010422047.1:583-815 GCF_000710305.1 Buceros rhinoceros silvestris | reverse complement strand
CGGCGTACGGCCGCTGCCTCCCTGTGCCGGTGGCACCCCTCCCCGGTGCCCCCGGTGGTGGGTGGCAGCCGCCCGCTCACCCGCCCGATGTTCTATGCAACGACATAACACGACTCCAGAACAAGACCTGTGAATAGCTAATCAGTTCAATGTCGCGCCTAAGGGTTTCACCGCAAAGCGTGCCGCCGAGCGACCTGATAACGACTCTTTATCGACCACCCGTGCGTATGAA
>NW_010422047.1:0-278 GCF_000710305.1 Buceros rhinoceros silvestris | reverse complement strand
TTTTCTTTTCCATCAGTCCATCGCTGTACTGAAAGCTCTTAGCAGGATTTATGCACTTGTTGTCGAGGACCCGGTGGCCGTGGGAAGCCCGTGCTCCACGGCAGGTCCCTCTCAGGGGGCTCTGCCTGTTGGACCCTCTCAGGGGGCTTTGCCTGTGTCCAAGGCTGGGGGAGCCGCCAGCGGCTGTAGGACAGGGAGGAGCGCGACGCTCCCCTGGGGCAGCCCCACAGAGGAAAGCCCTGGCCCTGCGCACACCCGCCGCCTCTCCCCATCGATGA
>NW_010422046.1:15450-15844 GCF_000710305.1 Buceros rhinoceros silvestris | reverse complement strand
GGAACAAAGCCACAGCAAAGCCCCCCAGGAAGCAGAGGGGGGAAGACCTCAGCGAGCCCCTGCTCTCTTCAGCTCAGCTGCCGGCGCCAGGTGAGGCTCGCGGTGCACGTGCCGGTTCCCGCTGTGGTCAGGAAGATCACCTTGATGATCTCCAGGCCGGCTGCAATGCTGCCTCTGCTGCTCCACGTTATTTTTAGCTCGGTGTCTGGAAACCCGACCCGATTGTGCCCTCCTTCCTGGGAGGCTCCCGAGCCGCGGTCCCTTTTTAGGCAATGCCTGTGGTAATGGCACCTCCGGTAAGGTCCTGGGCTCCGCGGCAGAGGGGTGGAGGCTGTCAGGCTTTGTCTCCCCTGCTGTGGGGTCTGCTGGCTCGGTTTTTGGGGCAGTGCTGGCT
>NW_010422046.1:15071-15274 GCF_000710305.1 Buceros rhinoceros silvestris | reverse complement strand
GTGTTTGCTCGGTGGCTGCCGCGGACAAAATCTGCCTTGTCCGACACAGATGGTGTTTTCCAAGCGGGAAAGGAGCCTGGTTTGGTGGCACGGCAGGGCCTGAGATACCGGACCTGGAGCGGGATCGTTCCCAGGGCTGGAGTGACCAGGCAGGTGTCGGGACCCGCTGGATCTGCCTGAGACGCCTCAGGGGGGCTGAGGCT
>NW_010422046.1:13166-14987 GCF_000710305.1 Buceros rhinoceros silvestris | reverse complement strand
AGGGGGCGGGACCAGCTGGATCTGCCTGAGAAGCCTCAGTGGGGCTGAGGCTCGCAGGGACCCTGGCAGGGAGTCCCTTGGCTGGTGGTGCTTGACCCAGTGTTACCCATCTCTAGCTGGGGGGTGAGGCTGGGTGCTGTTGGGTTTTGAGGTCAGTTTGGGCTCTGCCTCAGCTGAGAAGCACTCTGAACATCAGAGGACTCAGCGGAGGCCCTCCTGGCAAGGACAGCCTCCTGTCCAGAGAAGTGGGCTGAGAGCTGGGCACCCAGCTCCCGCCTACAGCCAGGAGAAGCTGCTGCTGTAGGTTGCAGATGATCTGCTCGAACTGTGACTTCTCCCTCCCCTCTGCCCCATCCCCTTCTCCCAGAGCCCAGGGTCTGCCCTGCCCCTCTGGAGACTCCTCAGGTCGAGCCCACCCCTCCACGCTGCCTCACACTGCAGGAGAAGCTCCTCTCCCACTACAGCAGCTGGTTGGCCGTACCCAAGGTGGAAGCCTCCCTTGCCCCGCAGCTGGCCAGGAGCGTCTGTACGCAACTGCAGAACTTCCTGCGGAGCAAGTGCCCCGAGCTTACCTTTGGCAGCCTCTTCCTCAGCGGTCCCCTGCTCGATGGCCTCGAGGCTCCAGCAGCTGACCACGTCCACCTCATGCTGCCGGTGGTGCTCGACACCACGCTCTGGAGCCTCATCCCAGGTGAGGACACCGTGGTGAGGAACCCCCAGTACTGGATGATCAAGAGGACTGATCTGGAGTACTTCCCTCGTGGGCGCAGCCCCTGGGACAGGTTCATCGTGGGTCGGTACCTCTCCTCCAACGTGCTCAATGAGACCCTCCACAAGATGCTAGTGAACTCTGTCAACTGGCCAGCCATAGGCAGCCTGCTGGGGAGCATCATCCACCCCGTCATGGCCTCCCAGGAGCTGAAGCTGCAAGTCAAACACGAGCAGGTCGAGCTGAGCATCACCCTCTTCCCGATGGTGGAAATGGAGGACAAGGTTCTTCTGGCTGCTCCTCCTGAAGGACTGGTGGAAAACCTCTGGCTTGAGAGCTTTCGCAGGGTGGAGGTCTTGAAGGTGAAGGAGCTGGATGCCAGCGACTCCGGGGCTCGGCAGCGCTGCCTCTGCATTCTGAACAGCGTCTGCAGGAGCCATCCTGCCCTGCACAAACTGAACGGCAGCCCCTTGACCCACGTCGTTCTTCACCTCAGTGCCACCACTCTGGACTGGGCAGAAGAAAGCCTTGCTGACAGGTTCCAGGAGGTGCTCGAGGAGCTGGTGGGCTACCTGGAGAAAGGGGTCCTGCCTTCCTACTTCAACCACAAAATCAACCTCTTCTGTGATCTGTTGGAAGAGGAGATTGATGAGATGGGCTTCCTGCTCTACAGGGCTGTGTCAGAGCCGGAGCTGCTGCTGAAGGAGAAATGACGGGGGTGAGGAGAGCTCTCGAACGTGGAGCATTCTTTGCCCGTCTGCTGCTCCCCGCTGCGAGGGCTGTGATGCTTCTAGTTGACTAGTCAGTTAGAGGTGACGTTCTTGCACTTTATGAGAAAAAAAAAAATTATATATATTTCCTGTTGGACTAAAAGGTGCCTGAGCGGAGGCGGGGGTTGGCGTGGGGAGTCTTTGGCTGGGAGGCTGTGCCAAACCTGGGGCCAGTGCAGCCCACACCTCGATCACCTCCGGTGAGTCTGATCCACTGGGAGCCGGTGTGAAGCATGTGTGGTGTCCCGTTCCCAGTGTCCTCTGCCTGTCCCAGCTGCTGGGCTCCCCTCGTGCTCCGAGACCAGCTGGGGCTGGAGGGGAACAGGTCCTGCACACCCCACT
>NW_010422046.1:10397-13047 GCF_000710305.1 Buceros rhinoceros silvestris | reverse complement strand
ACACCCCACTGGGTCCGGGATGCCGGGTGGGCCCTTTCACCAGCACCCAGCTTGCCAGCTTGGTCCTCCTGTGCCATGCCCCTCGCACCCACGGGACAGGAGCCTCACCCACCTGTGGGGTATTGCCAACCTGAAAGAAGTCCCCAGTGATGACTTGGGTGGTTGTCTGGGCACCCAAAGTGCAAATGGGTCTGTGGGTTTATTCTTTGGGAACCCTTTCAGCTGCCAAAAGGGACAAGCTCAGCTCTACCTCTTCATTCTGCCAGTATCGGCGCAGCCCCGGGGATGGGACGTGTTCCCAGCACAGCGCCGGGGCTGGGGCTTCGCGGCCCTTGTCCCACAGCGGTGTTGAGCTGGAAGATGTCCTGAAAAGGCGGTGGCAGGAAGAGAGCTGCTGCCTACCGGGAGGCTTCTGGTGTCGGTGCCTCGAGGGAGAGGGGCTGTGTCCCTTCCCCGGCGGGTTCGTCACTGCCTCCAGGTACTCGCTGCTCTGCAGCGAACCACGGTGTCCCCTTCCAGTCTGTCCAGTGACCTTTTCACACACGTGTTGCTGCTGTTTTGGGGTCCTGCTCCCCCGGAGCCCCATGGTATAGGGCAGGAAAGCAGGACAGGAGCGATGCTCTGAGCAAGCGCTTGCAAAAACCGAAGCCATTTATGCTTTTATGAAGGAGAGCTGTTTTGTTTGGTGTTTTGTTTTTATTTGGGTGTTTTGTTTTTGTTTTTCCTTTGAGTGCCTGCTAGGGAGCTTTGGTTCTGGCTGCGGTCCCAGGGCGATGGAATATATTCTTCTATTTAATGGGAAGAGCTGGTTTTGCACGCTGGTGGAGGTGGAAAATAAAATCCTGTGGATTTCAGTGCCAGCAGCTGTTGTGGTTTAGTTTTCTTTACAGCTATGGTCTTGTTTATGGGAGGAAAAAACCCCGTGCTTGTCCTCCCAGTCTGAAGATGACTGTTCCTCCAAACCACTTCCCAGGTATTAGCCGTGAGAATTCCCTGTGTAGGCTGGGTGTCAACTCTGTTTTGTCTCTGTTCCCATGAAGCGATGCTCCAGCTGCGGTTGCGTGTACAAGAACCACCCTCCCTGCGTGCGGAGCTCAGCCCCCGGCCTGCAGGGTCCTCCTCCTCCTCTTCCAGAGTCTGGCTGCAGCGCCTGAGCCATCTGGACCCTGAGCTTGTGCCATTTACCTAGCGGCTCCAACCGCTGCCTCAATGCTGACCTGGCTTAGCCCAGGAGAGCTGGTAGTGGCCGATTCCCTCGGCAGCGCTTCCCCTCCTTCCCGTGTGCTGCAGGAGCTGCTGCCCAGGTTCCCGCCACGCTTTCGCCAGCTCGGTGGGTGCATTACAAAGCCTTTGCTGACCTGGCTTAGCCCAGGAGATCTGGTAGTGGCCGATTCCCTCGGCAGCGCTTCCCCTCCTTCCCGTGTGCTGCAGGAGCTGCTGCCCAGGTTCCCGCCACGCTTTCGCCAGCTCGGTGGTTGCATTACAAAGCCTTGTAATCCCGCTATTTTAGCTGGCAGGTCTGTATTTTTAGGCTGCAGCTGTTAATTGTGGGAGTGAGGTGTACAAGGAAACACAACCCGCGTTCTCCTGACCTTATGCCACAGTTTTAGACCTGATAGTGATGGCTTCTCTCTGGTGCAGACCTTAAAATGAATTTGTGCTGCTGTGGTTTCCTCTGCTTGGAGTTCTACAAAGCCTCCTGCCTGTCCTGGCTGCTCCGTGCTCCTCTGTGCTGACTCCAAGGAACTGCTCTGTGGCCAGGAGCAGAGTCCTGAGCAGTGTTGGAGGCCCTGGAGGGAAAACTATGCTGTGCCCTGGCAGAAGAGGACACAGGAACCTTGCGGATCTACTGGCTTTGATGTAGAGAGGAAGCCCCAACAGAGAGGGAGGAGGCAGCCCGGCTTCCCAGGGAGTTCAGGGTAAACTGAGTGCAGGAGAACAGACCCTCCCTTTAGTCCAGGCCTGTTTGTCCCTGGGCAGCAACGCGACAGCAGACACAGCTGGTGAGATAAAGCTGCTGTCCCTGTCCCCTGTGAATAACTGCGGGGAGGTTCTGCCAAGAAAGCTGCTGTGGTGGTCTGATGAGTGAGCGGCAAGAGTGAGACTTGGGTGGGTGCTTTTGCAGTAATCGCTGAGCTATTTTAAGTAGGAAGAAATCACAAGGCAGAGTTAAGATGTCACTGTATCAAATTTAAAAATTAAATAATCTTTTTAATAAGAAACTTATTAGCTTGACAAAAATAACTCCCATTCGCTAGCAGCATCGCAGAGGCTCCGGGTTTGAGGAAGATCTCGGTAACAAGAGTTTAAAATGAAGGTTTTTCCCGAGCACCACAGCTGAGCTTTTGCATCAGAGCAAACGCCCGGTCCTGCTCCTCTGCCCCCAGCGCTCCTCCTCTGCCAGGGACAGCCAAAGCAACCATCACAAAACACGTGTGGCATCAACTTAGAAGGGAACTTAAAATAAGATTCCACACTGTGGAAAGCCAGGGGCTGGGAAGAGCCTGGCAGCGCTGCTGTCTGTCCCACGACTCAGCTCTTCTGCCCAGACGGAGGCTGGGTACGACCACCGCCCTGGCGGGAGCTGCGGGTGGACTCAGTCCAGCGCTGGTTTTGCGGCACATTCTGTTTCCAAATGCTTCCTTGAAAT
>NW_010422046.1:8262-10240 GCF_000710305.1 Buceros rhinoceros silvestris | reverse complement strand
AGAGGAGCTGCTGACCCCAAGGGCTGACAGCAGTAGCAGAGCCACCTCTCCAGCTGGTTGAACACTCGCTGCCCAGGCAGCTACTGGTGCGTGAGGATGGGATCGCTTGGCAGGAGCAGCCTGCCCCCAGCCCTTCCCGTCTCCTTTCCAGACTCCAGCTCCTCTCAGCAGTAGTTGCTCCTCCAGCAGCTCGCAACCCCGCCGGGGCTCTTGGGAGATGGCTGCTGAGGCTCAGTGGTTCTGAGGGCAGGTTTTCCGAGTGTGGCCAGGCTGGTGGCAAATGCTGCAGGTCCGCGGTTTCTTGGCGGTGGCTCCCGAGGAGAAGCTGCTTGGTCTCTTGGCTTTACTTCCCGGCTCTCTTGAGTACCCGCCACTGCCAAAGTGGTTCATGGAGACATCTCCAGAAGGCCCTGGAGAGAAACAACTCGTGTTTAACCTTTGGAAATTAAGTATGTGGGAAACAGAAGTTCAGATCGGCAGATGAAGGGTTTTACTAGCCCAGCCATGTGGATTATTTTCCTGAAACTGAACTTCCTTCAGGTTTGTCTCCACAGTTAAATGTTGCCCCTTTGTCTTGCAGCATCAGAGAAATGTGAGGACAGAACAGGGCACTCGGACCTGCCTGGTTGCATGCTCTGGTGAAGCACAACCAAAACATGCCAGAGGGACCCTTGTGGTTTAACTCATTTTGAAAACCAAACTCTACCCCTTTAGGCCCAAATGGTCTGAGGAGGAGGAGGCCAGAGCTGAAGATCTCCCTCGGACCACACCTCCTCCTCCGCACTTTCTGTCCCTTTGTGTCAATGCGCTTTCTCTCACACCCTTATCTTGTGATTGTTTATTTTAGGGGTACTTGTTCTCAGCATCTTTCCCCAGCAGCCACACTCAGCTCTGATCAAAGCTTCGGGCAGACCCACCCTTTCCCCACGTTTCCAAACCAGAGTAGAGGGAGCAGCGCGATTTCCCCGGCATGACAGAATGGGGTTCCCGATCCCCAAAACCGCTGCGTCAGCTCTGTGCCAAGTTGGTAACAGCTCTCACAAAGCTGAGCACTGTGACTTGCGAGGACAAATTCCTGAACAGACTGTTGGGAAGAGTGTTGGGCTTTATCCAATGAGTCACAGACAGACAGACACTCGGGCTTACTGTGTGTAGAAGCCAAGCATCCTGCTGGGAGCTCAGCAGATGTGTGCCAGAGGACGTATCCTGCTCGAACTTGGAAATTTACGCCAGGCTCAGCTGTTACCACCAACATCTGCAGTGCTCTAACGCTGCTGACAGATGTTCTGAAGAGAAGCCTGAAGCCTCTTAAACGTCTCGCCCCCAGCCCGGCCTTACCTGGTGCCACGTTTTCATCTGCCCACTGGAAGAATCCGCACTGCTGCTCTCGGGGCTTAGGGCAGGTGTGGAACTGCCGCCCCTTGTTGGGCCCGTCCTTCTGGACGGTGCGTGTGACGGCTGGCTGGTCGCACTTGCAGACTGTGACGCCTCCTGGATCGGAGCTGCTGCTTCCAAAGAGTTCTGGCCCTCTCCCTCCTGCGGGGTGCCGAAATCCCTCTGGGCCCCTTCCCGCAAAGGGCTGGGGCGGTGCAGAGCCCCGCGGAGCTGCGTTGCTTCTGTCCTGTGGCTGCTCATCAGCCCAGAGGAAAAAATTGCAGGTGCCAGTGCTGCATTTGTAGAACTGCCTGCCTTGGTTGGGCCCATCCTTGCGTACAGTTAAGAGCAGCGCTTCGCTCCCGCAGTTGCACACCACCGCGTTGTTCCCGTCGTCTGGGGCAGCTGAAGGAGCGGCCCTGGGTGTTCTTGTGGAGCTCAAGGAGAGGTGTCCCAGTGCTGGGTTTGTGGTGCCTCTCACGCGCCTGTTTTCACCAGTAGCTCTGTTAGAGGAGCTGCTGACCTGCAAGTGGTTGGTCTGTTGGCTGGCTGACGATGCAGGTTGGGGCGACCTGTGCAAATACTTCAGGGCCAAGAGCTCTCT
>NW_010422046.1:7511-8186 GCF_000710305.1 Buceros rhinoceros silvestris | reverse complement strand
GCTGACGAGGCAGGGTGGGACGACCTGTGCAAATACTTCAGGTCCAAGAGCTCTCTCAGCATCTCATCACAGCCTCCGATGCAGCTGACAAACTCGAGAGGCATTATGGGTGGAACGCTGCCTCTCTTGAATTTAAACTTCAGTCTAAAAGGAAAGGAATCAAAGTCTCCCAGTTCGTAACTCCTCATCGTCAGACCTTGATTTTTTTATTTTGTTTTATTTTTAAACTCTGCTATGCTGACACCAGTTTCCCCAACACTCTCCTTTCTCCCCCCAAGCCACAAGAGTGCTGCTCCAGCTTCCCAAGACTGGAATGGAAAGTGGTTGCCCAGCCTGGCCCAGGGAGGTCTGTGGCGCTGACGGTTAACTCATCATGTCTGAGGGGTTGCGTTTCCCCAGGGGGTAACCGGTACCACCTACCTGTGAACTGGATGCGGTTTACACACATCACAGATGCTCTCGTCCCTGGCCACGTCCAGCACGAAATCAGGAAACCAGACTGCGGATTTACAAGCTGGGAAACCCGTGCAGCTGAGATAGAACCTGCCGTGGGACAAAGGCACCGCGTGAGGAAGAGCAGCATCAGGACAGTCACTGATCCATTCTCCCATCTTTAGCCATCAGAAATTGTCCAACCATGTTTAAGGGCAAACACGTACTCGAAGGGGCGGTTCA
>NW_010422046.1:4060-7436 GCF_000710305.1 Buceros rhinoceros silvestris | reverse complement strand
GGTTCAGCTCAGCCCGCAACGCCTAGAAAGGCACACACCAACACAAGAGCTACTTTCTACCACAGGAAGGTCACCAACCCGCCATTCTTCTTGGTCTTCAGCACCATGTCGTTGTTGCACTGCGGACACTTCCGAACAGAAACAGGCATTGCTGGGTAGACCTCCTCTTGCTCTGCAATTTCTGTGGCTTCTCCAAAGTACTGTGCCAGGGCCTGGTCCAACCTAGAAAGAAACAGGCCGAGCATCCCATGTGTCTCCTCTGCAGTGAGGCTGTCCTCCACACAGCCCCTCTGAGCTTCTCCACGCTTCTGGAACAGGCTTGGTGTCAAAGAGGACAGTGCGTGTTGCCAGCTCTCCATTTAACTATAAGGGTTTACACCAAGATGAGCAGTTAGCTGCCACCAGCCCATGACAGTGTGCCAGGCTGCGAGTCATCCCTTCCCATGCAAATGCCCGTACACACTGGGCAGAGCTCCAGGGATGCAGCGTGACAGGACCCCACTCCAGGCTGCGCCCTGGAGGAGAAGCCAGCACCTCCCTGAACAGCAGAGCGAAGAGAAGATGGCAAAGAGAGGACTCACTTGTTGGCTCTGGCCACAGCTTCGATGAAGACTTGCTTGTACTTTTGGACCTGCTGCTGCAACACCACGGATTTGTCTTTTTTCCCCTCGCAGATCAGTTTCAGATCAGCCTCCAGCTCAGCTCGAAGGTCAGGCTTGGACATCTCGTAGCCCATGGAGTCGTAGCCTGAGGTACAGACCTCACAGTAAGCAAAGGGAAGGAGCAAGTAGGGAACCTGCCACCTTCCTCATGGGCACTGCCCTTACCTTCCACCAGCCCCATGCCCAGGTGGCCGGGGAGGAACCGCTGATCCGCTGTGAGGCCCACGTACATCCGCGTCTTTATGGTCTCAATGTGCTCGGCATGAGTGGCGTCAGTCCCTGAAAGCAGCCAGGTTGTTAAGTCAAATCAGGTGCCAAGAAGCACTTTCCCCTGGGCCTGGTGCAAGGTGCTAAAGGGACAAGGAGGCAACTTCTGGGCAGGGGCAGCACTGCCCTTGTGTCCCACTGGCACTTAGGCCAACAAGGTGCTGGCAGGCACACCCCGGGCCCTCCACTGCACATCTCCCAAGGTACTGGAGACGCGCTGCAGGCTCCTCAGGACCTCGGGACTTTGCCTGCAGGTCTCTCCTGTCCCTTTGTTCTGCATATTTAAGTAATTTTTTGTCTGAAGCAACATCTAGAGAATTTCCTACTCTGAGGGTGGGACAGAACTGGTGTCAGAGAGGTTGAGATGAAGCTCATGAACAAAGCTGTCCCAAAAGCACAAGACCGCGCTGCCCATACTGACCAATGCCATGTTTCTCCATGAGAGCAATGAGATCTGCTTCCGTGAGGAGCAATGGAGGGCTGGTTTCCCCATCCACCATCTCCACTGTAGTGGGCTGAAAGCGAGACCCTTTCTGATACAGTGGGATAACCTGAAGGGAAGGAGAATGCATTTGAAACTGCCTTCTGGTCCATTCACTGCAGAGAAAATGTCACGCTAACAGCAGGCTGGCGCAGGAAGAGAGCAGCACCCTGTTCTGGAGGAGATCCAGCCTCAGGGTCCTCAGGATTAGCCAGTGACGAGTCACCACATCAGAGAGACCATGGAGCAGCAACTGCAGCTCCTCTTGGTGAGTAAAGTTAACCCCCAGCCCTGTGTGGTCTCTGCTGCGGTGTCGGAAGGGGCAGAATCTCTCCAAAGCTGGCACGATAAAGCAGAGATGGCTCTGAGAGCAGCAGCCAGTGGGGCAGAGGTTGCCAAAGGACGGTCTGTAGAGGGGTCTGGCCTTGGCAACACAGCGCAGTTTTAAACCCCAAGTCCTTCAGCCTCTCCTATCTTTGTTTCTCACGGGTATTACCTTATCGCTCCACTTCTCATAAGGGTAGACCTCCAGATAGTTCCGGGCCAGGATCATTAGCCCTTGAGCAATGAATCGCTCGTTAGCGATGTCGATCTCCACGGTTGTCTCCTGTCCCTTGGCATCTTGCGAGCAACAGGCCAAGAAGTGGCGCACGATGAACTCGTACAGCCTCTGCTCATTGCCCTAAAGTCAAACAGCAAAAAACCGTCAGCGTCCTCCTGCGTTCACGAGATGTCAAGAAATACCAGTGAGATCTCAGGTGAGCTCAACACCATATTTTAAGACTTTTATTTATCAAGCAGTACAACTCCCCCCTTTCCTCTGCCTGTGCTACACTCACCTGCAGGTTCGCAGCGTATTTTGTGGGGTGAATGGGAGGGTGAGCCTGATCGGATTTGGTTCCGCTCCGAGGGGTCGGCCCACCCTGATCCAAAATCCTCTGTGCGAACGCTCCCCAGTTTGGGTCCTGCGTTTGCTGCTGTACCAAGGTGGAGAGGTTCAGCTCCTTGGGGAAAACATTGGTCTCTGTTCGCGGGTAGCTAATGAACCTTAGAAGAATGACAGAAGAGCCCTTTAAGAGGTGCTCCAAGATTCTTCCTTTCTGGACTACAAAGACCGTTTACTTTGGAAAGAATTAAGCTTCCGAGCCCAGTCTCGTTTTCTTACCCTTGAGTGTAGAGTTTTTCCGCTATTCTCATGGTTTCCTTCGCGTTTATTTTCAGTTTGCGGGAAGCCAACTTCTCAAGTTCCTGTGTTGGGAAGGGCCAGAAAAAAAAAAGAAGTATTTGTGAGTGAGGAGTAAAACATCTGTTCAGAGCTTCTCTCAGATCAGTCCTTCGAGCACAGTGCAAACGTACCACCGTGTCCAGGGGCAGGGGCCTCCATTTGCTCTTTGGTTTGCTCACAACCTCAACCACAGTTGCTACTGGATCCTAAAGGCAGAGTAAGAAAAATCCCTTTCAAGACCTCACACGGACTGTTCTTTAAAGGTCTGGAGTGAGAGGGACGCAGGAAATACTTGGCTGCTACTGGATTACACAACTAGTTACCAGCCTTCCTACCTCCATACACATCTGGTAGAGGACCAGGCACGCTGTGTGGTTAAAGAGCCGGTTCCTCTTCCAGTTGAAGACCACGCTGGCGTCTTCGCGGTCGTGTGTCACTGCATTAACAACAGAGCTGAGTGATACAGGAGCAACTCGAGGGAAATGCAGAGAGGACGTGGGGCCACGCTGCTGGGAAACCTTTGGGTGCTGTGTAGTGGTCGTGGCAAAGGAGGGGAAAGCACCTCTGCAGCGTTGTTTGCTTGCTGCCCTCCTGTCCTCCCTTTCTGTAGACACCAAGCCCTTCCCGATGGAGCCCGGACTCGCTTTCCCCTGGCGTACCTTTTATTTTATAGAAGGCTTCTGGGATGAAGGCCTGGATGGCTTTGAAGCGTTCCACCACAAACCCCAGTGTGGGGAACTG
>NW_010422046.1:0-3963 GCF_000710305.1 Buceros rhinoceros silvestris | reverse complement strand
CGGGCACCTGCCGTAGCTGATCAGCTGATCTGCTAAAATGTCAGGGAAGATCTTCCGAAGCCTCAGCGTCTGGAATCTGGTGAAGGCAGCACCTGAGAAAACAAAACAGCTGCCAGAACTGAGTCCTGCAGCAACAGAGGAGAATCACAGCGCTTCAGATGGTCCTTTTTAATACTCCGAGCAAGAGTTTACTCTAATTTTAATACTCAGTGTTGCAGAGGCCCATCAGTACCGCATGAGCTGTGAACATTTACTTCAAGGAGCAAGAGAGATGTGATTTAGAACTAAAAAAAATCAGATTTATGCCCCCAGAGGGGGCATTTCTGTCTTGTGCTGGGGATACTGGAATGGACAGTTTCTCAACAGCCCTTGCAGGGCTCTAACAAGCTGCATTCAGTGTTGGTAGACGAGAAGCGGGGAAGAGCAGACAGACTGCTATCTCATTTCTGCAGCAGCCTAAGGGAGTTCAAGAATTTGTAGACCATAAAACACACACAGACACTGATAACAAAACTGTCCCCTGCCTACCACACTCTTCCTCACTTCCCTCTAGCTGCAGCTCAGGCCTGGCAGCCTGCTCTCCTCCGGCTCGTGTTTATGTACCTATCCTGAGGTCCAGCTCCTGCCTGACGTCCACGGCATCGCTTGTCTTCTGATCCGGTTGGGAGAGGTTCTCGCAGGCTGTTCGGACAGCGTGAAGGGTGATCTCTGAAAAACGGGCTCGGAAAACCTGGAGGTTTGGCTTTACTGTCAGAAAAAAAATAACAATCAACGAGTGACTCAAACCCCGTAGGAGCAACTAATGGATGGTTGTCTTCGAAAGAGCCTGCTGCCAACCTACTCTGCAGCTTTTCAGTAGCCGAATATATTGCTGGTCCATCAGAGCCACGTATGTATCAGCACAGCAGAAATATGGACCTGATGGAGCAGGGCCAGAGAAGGCCACAAGCATGACGTGAGGGCTGGAACCCCTCTGCTGGTAGGAGAGGGGAGAGAGCTGGGGGTGTTCAGCCTGGAGCGGAGCAGGCTGTGGGGAGACCTCAGTGCAGCCTGTCAGTGCTGCAAAGGGCTATCAGAGAGCTGGGGAGGGGCTGGTCAGCAGGGGCTGGTGTGACAGGACAAGGGGTGATGGGTTCAGCTGGGAGAGGGAGATTCAGACCGGAGAGAAGGGAGAGATTGTTGACACTGAGGGTGGTGAGACCCCGGCCCAGGTTGCCCCGAGAGGTGGGAGCAGCCCCATCCCTGGCAGCATCCCAGCTCAGGTTGGCCCTTGGGGCTCTGAGCCCCCTGCTCTGGGTGCAGATGTCCCTGCTCCCTGCAGGGGGTGGGACTGGGTGAGCTTGAGAGGTGCCTTCGCCCCAAACCAGTCTGTGATTCTGTGATTTATCAGAACTACAGTCAGTGTATTTACCCTGGATGCAGTAAAGCTGAGAACAGCCTGTTATACACTCTCCGAGCAGTGATACCTGTTACACTGGCACTTTAACAGAACTCAGACTGATGCAGAAGATGTTCTACGCACCAGCTTTGCACACGTGGATTATCTCAAAGCCGATGTTCTCTCCTTCTCGATCACAGTCAGTCCAGATCATCAGAGCTTGGCACTGCTGGACCTCTCGTTCGAGGGTTCTCTGAGATGAGACACACAGTGAGACACACCAGGCCCCTGGCGTTGTCATTCACCTCGAGAACGACTCACTGGCTGAACTCGAAGCGCAGTGTGTATCCATAGAGACTGACTGCTGCAGTAACATTTTGTAACCGTGTCTCATGAGATCAGGCAGCTTTCAAAAGCACTGAGCTGTTTATTTACATCGAGCTCTGCAGAAGAGCACGGCTGGATGGGGTTGCCCCACAGCCTGTTTTCTGTCGGGTTTTGTAAAATCAAGGCTGAATTACCAGTTCTACCTTGTCGGAAAAAACATTTCTGCTTGTAGCCAAGCAGTTGTTCCTTTACTGCACTAATGGTACACATGTGATCAGTGTTTCTAGCACTAGGAAATGCAGGAGGAATGTGCCCAACTCTACAGTTTCCGTGTTCAGGATGAAGGTTCAATCCTCCTCGTGTCCGAGACAATATCGGTAGGTCTAACCTCTGAACTCAGTGTTTCAGGGAGGCTCTTCGAAACAACTTACCTTGATATCCAGGTAATTTTCAGGGCAATACTTCTCGATTTCAGCATCAAAAAGAGCTAAAGGGTTGCAGCTGTGCCTGGAAACAGAGGATAAACAGCGTGTGTAACTAAAACACGTGCTGGGGGTCGCTAAGGGTTGAAAGCAGGAGATGACACCCCTGTTCCTGCGAGAGGGGACCAAGGACTCACCATTTGCGGAAAGGCAGCTTAAAGTCATGAGCCAGTAAGTGTCCCGACACGGACGTCATCACCATCGTAACGTTCTGCCAGGGACAAAGCAAGGGAATTAGTGCCCATCATACGCAAGAAACCAGTCCCCAAGCCCCAAGATCCTCATGCAGTTCTCGGCTGACACCAGCGACGCCTCCCGAATGTATCACAATGAGCTCTTTTCTCTGCTGACAGCTAAAGCTGGTGCTGTAGGAAGCTCCCAACTCTAAACAGCCACATATTTTTGACAGAAATAAGACCAGAAAGTTGAGAGACTTAAAGCAACAAAACAGGTCAGTGGTTGAGCCAAGAAATGAGCAGCTGATTTTCCTCATCTTTGGACAAACCATCCCCATCCCTGTGTTTCGTAACCTCTGACAAAGGGCTTTTTCCATAATCAGTGTTTTGCACTTTAATCCGGCAGCAGAACGCAAGAAAACTCTACCTGGCCAAAAATCTGGTAGTCGTATTCGTAGATCTTGTTGAACTTGGAAAATCCTTCTCGCTGGAAGGGAAAGGAAAGGGAAGTCACTGAGTTTCTGGCTCCTCACCGAAACCAAATGCCTTCAGCCTCGCTTTTATGGCAGAGCACGGGGCAAGTGAAAACCAGGAAATGGCCTGTGTAGTTTATGGAGGTGCTGAAATGGTGTAAGAGTGTTTTAAATCACACCCGAAGCGGGTGGCAGGGTTATCACCCCACCGACAGCGACGACAGACAGCGGGGACAGATCTCTTTACCAGGGGTGGCCAGTTCTGTTCCTGACAAACAACCATCCTGCTCCAAACGACAATTCATGTGCAGGCTCCTGGCCCCCAGACCACCTCCCACCTAGCTGAGACTTGTGGAAGTTTCTAGATTGGCTATTTCCTGCTTTTTCTACAGAGGCAGGACACTATTTTCCCTGATCAGGACAGTCAGTGCTCAGGTTCTCAATAACCGCTTCCATTCAAACCTAACTCTGCTCTAGAAGCACCTTCTAGCTCCTTCCTTTGCTTGGAAATACCAAGTGATTAGGCAAACCGTTAAAGGTCATAAAACAAAGCAGCAGGGGGGAGAGATCTCTGAACTGCTCCAAACCACAGACCATCTTTGCTTTGTGTGTGAACGTGGGTAACCCCTGACGCTTGCTGACGCTGCAGAAGCGGTGCTTTTCGACTGGGAAATACATGCCAACAGATGGTTTCGGTTCCTGAAGCCTTTCGCACAGGCTGCAAAGCGAGAAGCGAAATGGGGAGCCCTCACCGCAGAGCTCAGTGCCTGGAGAAGGCAGCACAGGCAGAGGGAGCGCAGCTGGGGGGCTGAATTCCACCAGCCACAAGGAAAAGGGGTCTGAGATTCCTAAATACATTTGGGCAAGTGGTGTTTGTCCGCAAAATAAAGCCGTTCTTGTACCCTCGCACAGTCAGAAGCCACCAGGAACAAAACAACACAAGCTGTTGCAAACTGCCCGTGCTGAGCTCTGCCAAGCAGGCTGGGGCTCCTCCACGAGACACAGCGCACACCTGAGAGCAGGACTGTGCTATGTGGTGGCAATGGTGAGCCGACCCTCTCCAGGCACCTGTACGTGTATTAGGAAGCGATAAGGTGGTATGGTGCATCCCTACCCGCCGCATCCTG
>NW_010422045.1:2742-18109 GCF_000710305.1 Buceros rhinoceros silvestris | reverse complement strand
GAGAACCCTCGTTTTGTCCAGCTGCTGCTCCAGGGAGAAGACTAAATCGAGGACCCCGGGCCAAAATGCTTGTGTTTGTCGACGACTTTTTAATGCGGGTTGGAAGGGGGATTAAATCTGATGCAAGCAGGGGGCTAAGAATAGCACCGTCCACGTCTCCTGGCGTGTGCGAAGTTCTGCGAAGGGCTTTTGCGGGTGCTCCCGCACACGGGCAGTTGTGGAGGTGCCTCTTCGCAGGGGGCACCCGGTGTTCCCCGGGGCTGTAGGCAGCAAGTCTCGCTTTCCCCTTGACGCTGCTGAGAGGCGAGTCTGACCGCATGATGCAAGCAGGGGGCTAAGAATAGCACCGTCCACGTCTCCTGGCGTGTGCGAAGTTCTGCGAAGGGCTTTTGCGGGTGCTCCCGCACACGGGCAGTTGTGGAGGTGCCTCTTCGCAGGGGGCACCCGGTGTTCCCCGGGGCTGTAGGCAGCAAGTCTCGCTTTCCCCTTGACGCTGCTGAGAGGCGAGTCTGACCGCAGAGACTGGGCAGTCAGAGCTCGCCTTTAAGTTGGTACGTGATGCCCTAACCGGGAGGAACTGGCTTACGGTAGTTGCGGGAGAGTACGAACCGGGGTAAGGCGAGTCTGACCGCAGAGACTGGGCAGTCAGAGCTCGCCTTTAAGTTGGTACGTGATGCCCTAACCGGGAGGAACTGGCTTACGGTAGTTGCGGGAGAGTACGAACCGGGGTAATTTGTAGGTGTGGAAGACGAGCAAGCCTGAGCGTATTCTTCATGAGCAGGCAGGCAGCTCTGTTTGTGTTTCCGTGGCAATGTACCTGGAGGATGTTGCATGTAAAATAAGGTGTTTCTTCACGTAATCGAACCTATAGCCATTTTGAGGTTTAATTTAAATTTTGCCAAAAACCATTTTGTTATTGTTGGATGCAGGGCTCCAGTCTGACAGTCTCTGTCCTCCAAAAATGATTTTTTTCTTCCTAAATCCAAGTTTTCTATTCTAAATTCTACTTCTGTTTGTTTTAAGTTATTCAGTCTCATTCTGTCATTGCTCTTTCTGTAGTTTCACTGGTTTCCAAATTCTCCATTTCTCGATGGGAAGAAGTCTGTGACTATCAATACAGAAGCAGAACACCAGTCTGTTCTTGTAATTCATGACAAAAAGTTAGCCTTAGTGCTTTCAGTAACGGTTGGATTAAATTTATTCCTCAGTAAGAGTTAAAAGTGAAGTCAGGATGAGTGATGCCCTTGTAAAAAGGGTTAACCTACCTTAGAATTAGAAGTTGGTGGTTGAGTATGGAAGGCCAGTCCGGTCTGGAGCTGTTTATTCCTCTCCGAAAAACGAGTATCTGAAGTGGAAGTGTGACGAGCATCAGGCAGCATCATTAATCTCTGCAGATGCACCAGTATTAGCATCCCTCTTACCTCTGGGGCACACACTTATCTTCAATTTCCAGACACAAGTTTTATCTTCTGTGAAATTCTCGCTCTGCAGTGTAGCTGTTGAGCAGCGCTGTGCTGTTTACGAGGTGCCAGCCCACCTTAGATCTCTGCTGAATGATGAGGGAGAGATACCTCCTGGCACTGAGCAAGGAGTGAGAGTGAGCACCTTGTTACTTGAGACATTTTTTCCTTTGACAGAACAGATTTGAGGCAGATAGTTTACGGACTTTACGATGTGTGTGTCTCATTTGCCTAAAGAATCATTATGCAGTTGTGGTGAAATTACTTTTAATGGTGATTATGTTTTCTTCTGCTTTATTCGCTGCAATCCAGGCATCGTTAATCTAGGCTGTGAATTTTATAGCTGGATCAGAGCTTGAAGGCGCATTATTAGTACACGGACGTGGTCCGTTCTGTTGTCTAGAGCCAGACTGAAGAGAGGAAAGAAGGTTTTCTTGCTTCATAACATCACTCATTTCTTTTTTTTTTTCTTTTAGATCAGGTCTTGAAGCATAGGGTGAAGGTTTCTCTTCACGGTGCATGGACGGAAAGCAAATGCGCAGGTAAGATAAGAAAAGAAATTGTCTTGCTCTTATCCAAATATGGTAAATCATGTGAGTTTGTTTCATAAGTATCTGGGCCATAAAATGTTCTTTGTTTTTGGTTTTTTTTTTAAAGGCTTGGAGAATTAGGGTAGGAGAATTAGAATATTAAGTGCTACAGATGAATGCTTTCTTAAATGTGTTTAGTTTTCAATATTCACGAGACCAGGTGACTTTAAAGGAAAGTGCTGTTAGGAAGACTGTGGAAACTGAGTTCTAATTCTCCATCCCCCTTCCCTACTTCCCCCATTTACTATCATATTTGAAATGCAGCATTTCTTTAGTTAGGTATTCAAATTGTCTGAAATAAACCACCTGGGAGTGAATTTGAACTTGATTTCTAAGGGGCAATGTTTTTCCCCTGAACTAAAGCAGTTTAGTCCCTTTGATCAGGTGAGGTCTTGGGCGAAGAGGAGATTTCCTTTTCTAATTACAGATGCCAGCTGTCTCAGCTCTAACGAGCTGACAATGCAGCTGAAGTTTAATTCAGGGGCGTTCTGCTGTGGTTATGTCAGAAATGTTATATAGAGAGAAAAGTGTCACGGTAAATCAGCTCAGTGACAGGCAAACGGGACTGACTGCTACTTGTAGAGGCTTTTCACTATGTGATGGCAATCCCGTGGCAAATTTAACAGCAGAAACATTTCTGTGTGCGATACAGGCTGCATGGAAGCAAAGTTTTCTGAAGTTCTACACCTCTAAATGAAGTAATGAAAACCCATGCAAATTGCTCGATCTGTCTGTGTTCTTTAGGTTGTCGAAAGTAGGGACATTTTATTATGGATTGTTCTGTAAACAGTCCTGTGAGAAAGGACTTTTAGCTGAAAATTAATATGCAGAGCATTTCTAGCTACAGTGTTTGCAGATGCTATTAGCCTGGGTTCTGTGCTGTGGAAGGAGGTAAGAAGTAAAGTCCTTTAAACCCTTGAAGAGTGAGACTGTTGTTTAATTAAACGAACCCCTCAAGCGCAACAAAGAAAGACTGTGCTGCTGCTCCAGTTAAGCTGATGGCTAAACGTTGCAGGGAGATGATACGGGCATCACTGGGGCTATGCGTTGTTCGGGATTTTTGCCAAGATAAATGTGGTTCAGGCAATGAGGAACTGTGTGTGACTTCCATAGTGAGTTCCTTTTTCTCCAAGACACATTAAGTAGCAGACGGGCTCTTCCATCTTGATCTTCTACAACTGAGAGTGTTTAAATCTTAACCCATGTGGAAACCACAGCTCTTCGCGCTCTTATCTGGTGCGCGAGCTTGGCTAGAGTTCTTGTTTTCTCTCTATTTTTTGTGTTCCTAATGGAAAAATTGAGGTTCTAAATTTATGTCTGCTGTTTTCTGCGAAGTTTCTGTGTCTTCTGTGGGTTTGTAGCCTTGGACTCGCTGTCGTGGGAGTTCTGTCCGGGTAGTTTTAGTGGTGGCCACAGCACAGGACTGAAGAAGTAGAGGTTTTCTTTGTGATGGTCCTGCCACTTTTTTTTTTTTTAATTTTATTTGGATAATGGATGCACATCAGACCTTGCAGTACCTTTTGTTTTCCCTCTCTCTCTGGCAAGGTAGAGCACAGCTAACATGTTTGACATATTTTCAGGGCTTTACTTTTGAACTAATCGTCCCGCTGATCTCTGTGCTGGGATGTGTTGTATTGCCACAGCGTAGCCTGACGGTTCTACCGTGAGCTGCGATCTTCAGTTCTCGAATACGCCTGAGTGTTTTAAAAGTGTCTGTGTGGATCGTTAAAATTTCTTTTTGTTATTCTACTGTGCGTCTTAGCAGAAAATGATGAAAGGTTCCTGACTGGGTTGCAGGCGCACAGATCTTCCTGTGAAATCCAGCTAAGCAGATGGCAGAGCACTTCTTTTATCCTTTTACTCCAGGCTCTGCAGCCATTTAACAGCACATCCAAGAATCCTGTTAGATTCTGCAAGAAGAGGGGAGTGAGTCTTGGTCAGTACTGTATTAGTAAAGGTGGTGAGCTGGAACCAAATGTGTACAGCATTCAGAGGATGGAAGTGCAATTTGAACAGAAAAGGAATTGCAGCTATTCCTGTCAAGATTAGAGGGGAGAAGATGCATTGATGTTCAAACAGGATCTGTCTCACCTTAGAAACGAAGTGATAGCTGGGACAGGCGGTTCTGTCTCACTGTCAGGGAGCAGCAAGAGGATGTTGTTTTTGCTGAAGGTAAAAGCAATGCAGAGGGGGCCTCTCCAGTGGAGGGCATAGCCCCGCAGTACCCCAGCAAGGAGGGCAGAGCAGATCTGATGAGCAGGGTCAGTCAGGAGTCTGGTACTGAACGGTGAGGAAGGGCTGAGGTCAAGCCAGAAGACAACTCAGCAGGTCAGTGAGGTGCAGAGGTGCCTTTAACTTGGCTCACACCAGGCCTGAGGGCTTAAGCAGCACCCAAGCAAAGCAGGGAGGCCCTCCCAACTCTTTCTCACCCAGCTCTTTTTTCCTGGCAGGTTACAGCAGTGTGGTATCAGAGCTGGCTCGAGCATAGGCAGCCAGACCCCGCTGAGGGGCAGGTGAGGTCCTTGCTCTTGCACTCCGAAGTTAACCAGTTGCTTGGATGTAGTGCTTGCCCAAGACAAACTGCAAAAGGCTTGGGAAGGTTTTGGAAATCTCCAGTAATGACCTCATGTTTCAGAGTATGGACATCCTCGTTTTTGAAACTGAGTTTTCTGGGCTTGGTCAGTGAAAGTCAAACTAGACGATGTAAATAGGGACATAAGCACCGTGCTGTTCTCCTTTTGAGTAATGGAAAATAAAACTGCACTCACATTTATCTGCTTGTTTGCATAACTCAACCTCACTGAGAACCTAAACCTTGCTGGCTAGATGAGAAAAGTGGTGTTTTTGCTAATAACCAGATTTCTGGCTAATTCCTGGAGTGTTGATTACCACAATAAAGCATTTCCATTTACTTAGCTGGCAGTGTTGTGGTGGTCACTTCTCTTGCTGAATGGGTGGGCTAATTCAAAGATCTTTCTTGTAGTAGCTCTGTAACGAGCATAGGAAAAGCTTTCTTTGTGTATGTGTTACATTCAAAGCAAGGCATTGACATTGGTTTGGTTTGATATTTTCTTTTGCTACTGAAATCTGCTAGAGCAGCGTGTGACTTTGTATTTCAGTGCATGTTTTCAGCCTGAGAATTTTGTGTTTCATAGGCCTTAGGTCAGCCTGTTGTTTTCTGCTGACTTGTGTTAATGCTTGCTTGTAATCTCATGCTAAAACATACATTATCTTAAAAAAAAAATGCAGGGCACTCTGACTTGAAAGTTATGGAGCTCTGTGGCAGCATGGGAGAGAGTTTTTCATAGCTACATGCTATTAGATACTCCTGAGCTTGGGAGAAGCTGCTGTAAGCTCTAAGGATGGATGTCTCCTAGATGCCTGTGTTAATAAAGTTTGGGGAACTGGCCTAGCTGAATGAAATGGAGGCAGAGCAGCCTGTTTATTTAGCTGACTGTTAGCGTTGCAGGCTGCCTGTGTTCCCATTTGTACTTTTCAGCAGTGTGCTACAAAACCCGATCCTTCGTCAGCCCTTTCTTAATCGCATTGTGTTTGCTGATTTCCCCAGTCCTGCATTTTGATGGAAGCTAATCCCAGAATATCTGCGTAGCTGAGCGGAGTCTTTTATCCTTGCATGCGCATTTCCTCTCCAATCCTCAGCGCTTCTTAATCACCCTGAGTATTCAGGAGCAGCTCTTAGCTTCGCGGGGTAGGGGGGAGGCAGCTAGCCTGCCATGTGAGAATCAAGTGCTGCCTTCTGTCTTTCACACCTCTCAGCTACTGACTCATCATTTCATTCTCTATGCATATATATGCATAATGCACTTAAATTATTATCCTCGTGGAGACACATGCTATCCGACAGTGTCTTTTTAATTCACGCTTCTGTGCCAGTGTATAGCAGCAGCCCAGTGCTTAACATCAAGCGTCTGGTTTGATCCAGTATGGAAAATCCCAAGCCTGTTGATCATTAGCTTCTGCATTACCCTGAGAGAAGTTATGGATGAATCAGGAGTGTTAATTTGATTATTACTCTTTTTTCTGTCCATTCGATTTTCTTTAATCGTTAACCAGCACTTTCTCTCCTAGAGGAAGGAGGCTGGACACAACGCGGGCACTCAGATAATCGCTGCTGGGAACAATGCAGGAAGGCCTCCAGTTCTCACTAAGCAGGCTCCTTTTCAGTTGGTTAAAGACATGTTCAGCAATCTCACTTGGGCAGAAAAATCCTGTTCTATCCTGGCTAGGAAGGACTAGGACTGCTGCCTAAATGTGGCCAAGTAATCACGTGGTGTAACATGGTCCACCCCGTTGCTCGGTGTCAACAGAGAGTCTTGGGTGGTGGGACTGACGAGGGACGCTGTATTCCTTGTGGCAGCACAGCCTTGATCTGATCTTTTTGTACTTGGAATCTGTGCCAGTCCATCAAGACATCTTTGAGATCTGCTCTTGGGCTGCTTTTAGCAGGAGCTGGCTTTGAGGAAAGCCTACAGGTGTAACAGAGGGGTTCTGCTTCCCAAAAGAAGTCCCGTCTGGGACGTGGGCCATCTCCTGCGATCTGTGGTTACATGAAATGGGTTTTTATTTGGAGAATGCGTGTTCTGTGCTTAGATGCTTGGACCGACAGCCTGGCCAAGGAAAACTGTCCAGAATTATTATGGTAGCGTGTGTCTTAATAGGGCTCTTATTTTTCCTTTTTTCCCCTGGGGTTGACATAGCTCTAAACCCTTAATGCACAATAAAATCCGTTTGCCTTGCTTAGCAAGAGCTGGGCTCTGCAGGGGGATTGTTGTCACCACCTTTCCCCACCTCTTGGTAGAGGGATTAAATTACCCTCTGGCCTTAGCTGCTAAGGACTATGAAGGTAAGCCAATTAGATGAATTAATCTTTAGCTGAGGTTTCTTGGGGTTTTTGTAGGGGTACCGTTAAACACTGCTTGCGTATGCTGCTGCAAGGAGAGCTTAGCTGTGTCTTTCGTGAGGAACTTGGCAGATCTTTGAATATGGTTGTCAAACCCCCCAGGGTGAATTTGGGTTGTGAGGGACAGGAGTGGGTGGAGGAGAGCGAGAGGCAGTGTAACAGCAGAAGGATTTGTCAGAGGTGTCAGAAAAGGAGAACAGTGATGGATGTAAAAAAGATGGAGCAGGGATAAAAAAAACCAAGGCATTTAAGGTGCAGAGGCTGAACAGGAGCAAGCAAAACCCAGAGGGGAGACCCAGCTGGATCTGTGTAACTAAGATAGGAGGAAGAGGTAATGGTCTGAAACATCTGAATGTGATGATCAAGGACAGGGTGTGGAGGGAATGGGAAAACAGGCTAGAGATGCAAGTGAATAATTCGAACTGCTGCAGAGACTGGTTTCCCTGTGGTTGGCAAGTGCGTTTGACATAATAACGAGAGGAGAATATGTGAGTTGTGGACTTTTTTTTTTTAATTCTTTCCTTCAAGCATGCTGCAAAATACGTTGAGCAATGGCAAAGTGGAGTTAGATTTCTCTTTAACTCTTCATATGCATGAAGCGAGGTGGTGACAGCTCACAAATGCCAGTAGAGCAGAGAAGCTGGCAATGGACAGCATGTATATGGTCTGGCAGTAGACCTCCAACAGCCAGTGCGCTCACTGGGTAGATAGTTCATAACCATCAGGATGCTGATATTCTGCTCACTGTGCTTTAATTGCTCCAACCGATGGTTTTCCTTTCAAGTGGGAAGAGGCAGTAATTTCCTCTATTTCCCTAGGAGTTATGTCTCTGGTCCTGGTACATCTTTTTAAGTAATTGTGCATCTGATAGGTGGCAGAAATTCCCATGTGCTGGGAACATGGTGTCTCAGTTATGTGTGCACTGATCTTATTTAGTGTGATTGCTGAAAATAGAGTTGGGTTTAACTCTTCCTGTTTGCACTGATTGCAGTCGTAACGTGATACTGAAGCCCGGGGTGTAGACAGGCATCTCTGCAAAGCGAGGTATGAGATGTAGCATCTTGGTTCATCCCTGCAGAGCTGCAGAAGGGCTGGGGGCAATGCTGCATCCCTGTTCTCCCAAGCTAGTAGCATACATGGCACAAAGCATAATCCACCAGCATTGTGCTGCCATGCAGAGGCGTGTGGCACTTAAGCTGTGGCAGAGGGATAGAGGAAAGGTGCCTGAAGTTTGTGAAGAAGGACAGCAAATAGCTAGAATGTTGCACACGGAGCTGGGAAGAGAGGGTATTTTTCCTACTCTATGCCAGAAGCTTGCTTTGTATATTCTCAGGTGGTTCTTCGTCTCTAAAATTACAATATTTTATTTTCTTCCTTTTTTGTTAGGCTGATAGTCATTGGTACTTTGATTGTTTTGGCCTTTTCTTGATTGGTCTGATGACCCTGATTGCCTTCTGCAGTTCTTAGTCTGCCGTTCTTGGGAAAGATTAACCTTATTTTGAAATGTGTCAGGGAAGGTGGATTGAGTCAGAAGCCTCCATAATTGAAAAATAACTGAAGAGGTGTTGATTAAATGGTTATTCTGTGAACCTAAAAGATACTCAAGGTAGGCTGCAGGCCATTTCAACTTATTGAAGTCTGTGTGACAGCTTAGGATGTTCGAATATCACAGTGATGAGCAACCCCAACAAAAATGTAGGCAGAAGAAGAGAGAAGTTTGGTTAAATTGTGCAGCTGGAATTCTTTGCAGTGGAAATCGTCTCCATCTCTGTCGAAGAAAACTCAAGTGACAATGGGCAAGTCAGCTAATCTGCCCTGCTTTGAGTCACTCTCTGCAAAATGGGGATAATGCTCCTGTACCGTATGATGAGGTTTGGTTAATAAATATGTATGCATAGCTGGATGTTACAGTGGTGTGTCACAGAAAGCATATAAAACCAGATATAAATACAAGCCTGTTGCAAGCTGGTGTTTGTTTACTTGTAGATACACTGTGGTTTCAGATGGACGCCTCTGTCGTGATCACGTGCTTGTTTCCACGTTCCAGCATGGAGCTATGGGCACGGCTGTTTTGGCGCTCATAATCAGTGCGGGCTCTGGAGCTTTGGCTGACAGCTGGTGGTAGTTGATGATGGTCCTGTCTTATGGCTTCCTCCGCTACAGGTGTGCCAGTACTCGACCAGGAGAGACCGGAATGGACGTGACCAGCCGTTGCACCCTCGGAGATCCTAACAAACTGCCAGAAGGGGTGCCGCAGCCTGCTCGCATGCCCTACATCTCTGACAAGCACCCCCGACAAACTTTGGAAGTCATCAACCTTCTCCGGAAGCACCGGGAGTTGTGCGATGTGGTGCTAGTAGTTGGTGCAAAGAAGATCTATGCCCACCGGGTGATTCTGTCAGCCTGCAGCCCTTACTTCCGAGCCATGTTCACTGGGGAGCTGGCAGAGTCTCGGCAGACGGAAGTAGTGATCAGAGACATTGACGAAAGGGCCATGGAACTGCTGATTGACTTCGCCTACACCTCTCAGATCACTGTGGAGGAGGGAAATGTCCAGACCTTGCTGCCAGCTGCTTGCCTTCTCCAACTGGCCGAGATCCAGGAGGCCTGCTGCGAGTTCCTTAAGAGACAGTTGGACCCTTCCAATTGCCTCGGCATCCGAGCTTTTGCTGACACTCACTCGTGCCGTGAACTGCTGAGGATTGCCGACAAGTTCACACAGCACAACTTCCAGGAGGTAAGAAGCCAGTATGCTGGAGTCATGGTGTAAAATGTGTGAACGTGTCCTGTGAGAGCTTTGAGCAACTTCTCATTTGTGCTTCTTTCCAAATCCTGTCTTTACATCTTCGGTGTGCCCTAATATTGATGGGTGCCAGCTGTTAGGTGGGGAAAAAAGAAGGTACTTGTAGGACTGTGTTGTGCTGGTGGTTTGTATGTGTTCCATAACATTTCTTCTCTTAAGGAGTGCTATGTGGAAGACAAGGTCACAGGTATAGTTGGAGTTTGGCATTGAATCTGATGTGGCTGCACAGTGGTGTGACATTGCGCTTCTTCAGAGATTTTTCTGGATTCCGGAGGGGAGACAGGACAATACATCAACAGAACCAAAAAAAGGACAACCAAAGTCAGGACAATACATCAACAGAACCAAAAAAATGGATGTTGAGTTTAGGGTTTGGACAAGTGGGTCTCTGGGGGAGCATACAGTGGAGTCTTCAGCTCCCTTCCTGTAGCAGGACTAGGATTTTGCATGTATTATTCATCAGCAGTTGTTTGAAAGGAATGCAGAGGTGTGATTTTTGTAGCTGACCTTTATAAAGGTCTGAAGTCTCTCATCCTTTGTCAATTCAGCCTAGATTATTTTTGGGAAAAAAAGTGCTAGCAGCTGGTTCAGTGAAGGATCAGCATAATAATTAAGGATTCTGTGAGCAGTGGGCTGAGAAGAGTGGGTCTTTACTTAACTACTACAGCCAGGTGTGGAAAGGAGCCCAACACTCTTAAGTAGGTGCCTTTCCTGAGACCCGGTTGGAAGGGCAAGAATTTGCTTATATGTTTTGGAAGCAGCTGCTCTCTAGGATTGTGCTCAGTGTGAAGGTCTGTGCCCCTACTAGAGAAATTCTTCTCTTGCCTCTTCCAGCAACTGCACTCTTCCACCCCTGGGACCAGGTAGCTGCAGAGAAATCTCCTCTTCCCACCTGCTCCTCAGATCCTTTCCAAAGGGAGTGACTCCAGTATTGACTCCTCATGATAATTCAGTTTTCCCAGAGAAGTGGCTGTATTTAAGTGCTGTGATTGATTGCAGCTTGATGACTCTTCTTCACACACACTCCTCCCTCCCCTCCCTGCCCCCCGCAGCAAACAGATTGAAATTGTGTTAGTTTCAGTCAGGTAGTACTTAAAAATATGAGCAGAAGCAAATACTATTGAACTTGACCATCAGACACATTGAAGACAATGTTTGGCATCAATCTGACCCATGATATCAGTTTACTGTAAAAATTACAATTAAATACGTCTTTCCTGACCATGAAAACTTGAAAATAGAAATTGCTGTTTAAGATGAGAGCCTGTTTTTTTGTAGTGCTTGGTGATTTCCCAAAAGCCCTACAACTTAACTGGCCATTTCACGTGCTCTGTGCTTGCTTTCTACTTCCTCTCTTCTGCATTTTTGGGGGGGGCTCAGGATAGTAACCAGATGGTCCTTTATTTTCGTGCTTGGTTGTTTTAATTAGAACTGTGCTGCTCTTGTTCTTACAGGAGCAGGACACACAAGTGTCCAAACTTTTCAACAGCATAACAATTTTGTTTTAAAATGTTTTAGCATTAAGACATGCAGCAGGCTGTGAAGAGCTGCTTGTTAGAGGGTTCTTCTCTTTTGCAGCCCCGCAAGGACAGCTTCCTGTCTTCCTTATCCCTGTTAAACCACACAAAGGCAAACGTTTTGGGCTTGAGAAAGCTCCTCCTCAGGGATGATGCAAATTATAATTGATTCAACTGAATCCTGGCCTCTGGAAAACGATTGCTTAGATTAGAGCACTATTGCTTTGGCCTGGGCAGGTTTTGGTGTGCCTTTCAAGTGCCCTGGGAGTTTTGCAGCTCTCCATCCTTAAGGATCAGTTCTTTTGCTTCCATGGTTTCTCCACCGACAGTCACAGTGGTGCTGCTTGTTGGGACTGTATTCTGTTCTGCCGTTGTTTTCCATTAGGAGAGTGGACGGGTGATCCCTGGTGGAGACCAGGGACTTGGCTACTTAATCGCCCTCCACTGTGGAGGCTGGGAACGGATGATAAATGTGCCTTCCTCTGCAGAGGCTGTATGGTCATCGTTCCTCCCAGGTGGCAAAAGAAAGGCGAGATGGGAATTTCCTGAAGGACAATGTAAAATATTCAGCACTAGGCATCGAGCCAGCTCATGCAGTTACTTTGAATGCAGTTTGAATTGCTTTGTGTCCTCTGCTGTACTAACCTCTAGTTCGATTAATTTTTTTCATGTATTGCTGCATTACATCATTAACTCCTTGGTAAAATATTTTTTCCAAGTTTTCCATTCCCCTCAATTTAATTTGTTGCCTAAACCCCCTAGTGAATCTTGTGCTTGTAATGGTTCTGTTAACAACTCCACTGTACAAGAACAGCCTTCGTACTTTTTCATTTGGTCTCTGACATCTGAGTGAAGAGAAAAAATACACTTAAGGATGAACAACTTGTACTTGGTATGAACAGACAAAAATTGCACTCCCTGGTGTATACTCTGCATTTATTCCCTATACTTGTAAAAGCAGCAATGCACATGAATGCTGCAGAGGAAATGAAGCACATTCGTTCTTGGTTAGGAAGTCACTCCAATAGACCAGTAATATTAGGCAGCTAATTATTAGTGTCCTGATAATTAAGCCAAAATAAACCAAAGCTTTTTAAATAATCATTTGTTTTACTATGTAAACGAACAAGTTGTGTAGTGGTAATAACGTGGTTTGCAGAAGTGCTTCCAGTACTTCAAGTTTATTGAGGCCGTCGATGCAGCTGGATTTTCTGAGGGTGGAAGGGAGGATCTGGATGACCATCTTTAACTCTTAGATTTCCAGATCCTCTGTTTTCAGAGTCCGAGGCTGCGTTTGCAAACTGTCAGGGTGAAGTTTAGATGCAGACTGGTCTATGTAGAAGGGAGGGAGACTATGGAAAAATGCTGATAAAGATCTTTAATGACCAACCCAGTTCTTACGGTAAGGCTGAAGAAGTGTGTGGGCTAACCTTGTGGCTCTTGCTGCTCCTGAAAGCCCACAGGATCCAAGAACAGAGTCTGGTATCTAATCTTGTCAGTTGTGTTCTTTTTGAACAGTATTTTTTGGGAATTTTTGCATACTCATTCAGTGCTCTTAAGTAATTTCTTTACATAATTAAAAGGTCAGCACAGCTGACTGCAGTCAAGGTGGTTGTGTTAAAGTATTTTTCTTCATGCTGCAAATCACAAAATAAGTTATGGAATTCTGGATTGGTCACATATGATGAGGACAAGGCAATACTTGGTTGTTTTCTATCAGTGAATCTCTTGGAGATGTCAGGCCAGGAATGCTTGTAGAAAAGCCAAGCTGGCAGGTATCAATGAAACCATTTCTGCAGTTCTCTTGATTCTTGCATCTTTCCCATCTCCTGGTATCAGCGCCGAAGAGATGCTTGTGTGTGAGCTCTGTAACGTCTCCAGGCAGCCGCAGGCTGATTCACGTGTGCTGTGTGGTGTGAGCCATTCTCCAGTGGCAGCTAAAGCCCCCTGAGAAACACGGCCACTGTCTTGGGTTCTGAAGGAATTAACGTGTTTGCAGATCGTCAGTGGCTTGAATTCCACAAGAGATCAGTCCTTGGGCCTTTGGAGGCTCTGATTCCCTCTGAAGCGCATCTGGACTTGTGCATCCTCTATGCATATATTTAGAGCGAATGAAAGAGAGAGGATCAAATGCGTTCATCTCCCGATCCTGAAATATTTTCTGTTCTGCCACAGAACAGTGTTCAGGAAGACTTTGCATGTTCTCTACGGTGTCTCTGGTAACTGGTTTCTGAGACTATTATTTTTGTGCTCTGTTTTGGATTTCTTGTGAATAGACCCTCTATTCTGATACCACTTTTTAGTCATGTATTTGTCACCTATGCAACGTTTTTATTTCTGCTTTATATATTAGACACAGCAAAGGAGACTGATTTTGAAGAATAACTTTGGTTTTCCTGAATTTTGAAACCTGAGCAGTGTGTTCTGTGTTTTAACCCTTTCAAGTGTCCTACAAAATGTGTGAACTTCTCTTTCACTTGTGTCCCCATCTAAAAGTGCCTTTGTTGTGTTGCGAGGGACTGCATTCTCCTCTGTGCAGCAAAACTTCCACTTTTTCATGTCAAAACCGACGGGTATTTGGATCAATCCAGTAGACTCTTAATTGAAGTGAGCTGTATTCCCTTTAGAGCTGCGCTGGAGTGGCGGAAGACTCTGATGCTTTGGCCTCTGTCCTTACTTTCTCTCTTCCTTCCATCTAACCAGGTAATGGAGAGTGAAGAGTTCATGCTGCTTCCTGCCAATCAGCTCATAGACATCATATCAAGTGACGAGTTGAATGTGCGCAGCGAAGAGCAGGTGTTCAATGCAGTGATGGCCTGGGTGAAGTACAGCATTCAGGAAAGGAGACCCCAGCTGCCCCAGGTAATCTTCAGCAGAGGAACGTTTGAGACTTTGAGCTTTACGCAGGGGAAGAGCAACGAGGGCTGATAGGGTGGTGCCACAGGAGTGTCACAGTTCTGAATGCAGGCCAAGCCACGGAGTGTCGCTCTGATTTCCATCTGTGTTAGTGGCTTGCACTTTCCCTTCATCCAGGCTAGAAGGTGCACTGTCTAGAGCCTTCAATAGGGGCTTTGTTGAAGTGTTTCCAGGCAGGACTTGCCAAACTAAATCACTGCAGCTGTCTGTCCAGAAGAACCTGCCTACATTGCTTTGAGTCTTGTATAAAAAACACAGTGGGTAAGAAAAAGCTGGTCTCCATTTGTGGTGTATCTTCAAGCTCTGCTGTTTGATTTATGCCTCCGCCCTCACGATTTTAGACTGGAGCTTGTCAGAGTGGTTTTGTTGAAATAGGATGCTTCATCTAAGCCAAGCCGTTTGACAGAGCAGTACCCATTCTGACAGGGCTGTCAGGCCGAAAGCCTCTGAAGTCTCGGGCTCTCTGATCAAACGAGGTGAGAGTCTGCCTGCCTCGCTGTTTGTGCTTTGGAAACAGACATCAAATGCAACTTTATTTACAGGAAAGCTTTTGAAAATGGTTTTAAATAAACAAACCAAACTAGAAAAACTTGCTTTTCTCACAGTAGCTCTTAAAGCTCTTGTAACTGTTTGCCTTTTTAGGCCCCTCTGTCTATACCTGTTTGTGCCTTTAAATTCCGACAGTTATGAAGGGCACGTTATTTGTTCTTGTTTATTTACTGCACAATACTGCTCGCATTTAAGAGAGCTAAATGGGCGATAAAACTTCTAACTAAACTGCTGTTCCAGACAGGTATATTGACATCTGTAATTTTGTAAAGGTTTTCAGTTGTGACGGTGTTTTCAGCTGTTCATGGATCCAGTGGATTGTTCCCTTTCAAGGACTGATTTTCCACTCGGTCTCTAAATTGACATATTGAAAAGGCAAAGGTGCTGTAAGATGAGCTGCATTTAACTGACGCGCCAGGGTTTGGATAGGTGAATAGAGGAATTAACTCGTGATCAAAATTCGTTTTTCCATTTGCATCTCTCTGGTTTACCATGTACGTTCTGGTTTGTGTTTTAGGTCCTGCAGCATGTCCGTCTGCCGCTGCTGAGCCCCAAGTTTCTTGTGGGTACAGTGGGTTCTGACCCGCTGATTAAGAGTGATGAGGAATGCC
>NW_010422045.1:2299-2628 GCF_000710305.1 Buceros rhinoceros silvestris | reverse complement strand
AATGCCGGTAAACCTCTTCTCTGATCTACAGCATTGTATTGTGTTGTATTTGCATCTGTTCTCAACTGTGCTGATTTGCCAGTGGTAAATGGGTGATTGATCTCTCACAACTTCCTCTTTTGCGACTGAGAGCAAGAGGTGCAAAAAACTATCTTCTATTTGCGTAGTAGCCAGTAGGGTGCCCTAGAAGTAGTCTCTGGTCTTTCAGGTTTTCAGTGAAAGAACAAACTTTGCATGTGCAGGTTGTTGGTACAATACGTTTCAGTATATTGGTTTCCATTTCACCTTTTTTGTTTC
The DNA here is from genome assembly GCF_000710305.1 of Buceros rhinoceros silvestris. Taxonomy (NCBI): domain Eukaryota; kingdom Metazoa; phylum Chordata; class Aves; order Bucerotiformes; family Bucerotidae; genus Buceros; species Buceros rhinoceros. The sequence goes on along the minus strand of NW_010422045.1, from coordinate 2,331 downwards.
CCTAGTCACGGCTTTCCTTTACAGCCTACCAC
>NW_010422045.1:0-2097 GCF_000710305.1 Buceros rhinoceros silvestris | reverse complement strand
GATCTCATTAGGACTTAAAGTAGTTTTTCTGTGTGAAAAGCCCACACTTTGACCAAATTGGAGTCTGGGTTTAGAGTCAGCCATTTCACGCAATGCTAGTGCAGGGAACTGTCGCTTCCTCTTCTCATGGGATGAGTCTCGCCTTCCCGGTTCCGTGGAGTTCTGCATCATCTAGAAGACATGCAGTTTTTCTTGTTGTGCTTAAAGTAAAACAGTTCAGGGGATGGGCTAAACTGCTCCTGAGTAAATGTTTGTACTGGTGGAATTCCACATTTGTAGAGGGAAGGAGGGCTCTTTTTTTTGTTTGTTTGTTTTTGTTTTATTCAAGGGATTGGAGTATTAGGATTAGTCCAGGTGGCAAGTCATGACTGGATGGGCAGTGTGAGCTGTGCCTGAGCTGATGGAGAAAATACTCATCAGAAGGGTACTGTCTCCATCTGTTGGTCATGTGTGTATTACATATCTGTGTGCCTTTCGGCTCTGGTTTTGTTCCTAGACAAAACTCCTGATGGTTCAGTTGTAGCTTGAGGCACGCCGGGTTTTTCTTTCCTGCGCAGTAAGCCTGGCGAGTCTCTTGTCATAGTTTCTCACCAGTCTGGAGAGCAAGAATATTTATCATCTCTGGCCAAGTTTTGATGGTGCTCGGTCGCTGAGGCTGTGTAAATGACTTGTAAACAACTGATGAGTATTTAGGTGACAATGTGTGTTTTAACTGTTAACTATTTGTACGCTTGGGTGATTTGTGAATACCAGAAGTGCACAAGTGCTGGCTGCTCCTGCCATCAGCTTTGATTACCTTCTCTCGAGGCTGCTATCAGGTGAACTTTGGGAATTAATATTTTCCTTTCTTGCACAGGGATCTCGTGGATGAAGCTAAAAACTATCTGCTGTTGCCCCAAGAGCGGCCACTGATGCAAGGACCGAGAACGAGACCGCGCAAACCCATCCGCTGTGGAGAAGTGCTCTTTGCAGGTATGTGTAGCTCCTGCTGGCATAGTCCGGAGACTCGAGCTGGATGTTCTGGTGGTAGTGTTCCCCTAAGGACAATCTTCACAACATTCTTCTGAAGTGGCCTGTGCATTAATATTTGGAGGTTTGAGTTGACTTACACTTTCTTCCTTGGCGATTTCTTTGATGCTGTGAATGCCACAGTACTTCCAAACTTACATGAATCCTCTTGAAAATGACATTCTGTTTTCTAATTCCAGTCCTCGGAATGAGTGACTACTGGGTTACGGCTGACAAGGTCCGGAGGGATTTTTTGCACTGGGCGCATGTAGAGGCTGTGAGCTCAGTGTATTGTGACGACGCTGTTTCTTGTGTTTGGTTCCTACAGTGGGGGGCTGGTGTAGCGGGGATGCAATTTCCAGTGTCGAGCGCTATGACCCTCAAACCAATGAGTGGCGGATGGTGGCTTCCATGAGCAAAAGACGCTGTGGTGTTGGAGTCAGCGTTCTGGATGACCTCCTCTATGCTGTGGGAGGCCACGATGGTTCCTCTTATCTCAACAGCGTAGAAAGGTAGGTCTCCATAAGTCCAGTGTGCAAAATGTTAACTCCTAACATTTAAACCTGGGTGCAGCCTCTTAAAGTGTTAAATTTGCCAGCTGTGTTCCTGTTCTGCTGAAAACCTGAAATTCATATTAGTGTTTTCTACATTTCCTCCTCCTCTGCACGTTTCATCAATATCGTGTCAGTTTACTGCTGAGCTAGGACTGTGTATGTACAGCAGTTCACGTTATCCCCAGCTTAACGAGAGGAGAGGGAGCCTTTGGTGTAAGGAATGCGTATATGAGACGGGCCTGGGTATAATAGATGGGAGGAGTCGTGACCTTTGCAATCGCTGGTTTGGTTTTAGTGTTGTTGAGGAAGGTGAGGTTGCAGTAAGCATTTCTTAGCTGTTGAGGGAAAGATCCTGGAATTTTATTGTGGAGTGGTAACGAGAGAATTAAGGAAGCTCAGCACTTACACAGAAGGAAATTAGGTCAGTTTTAGACCTGTGAAAGACTTAAGCTTTACCAAGCTCCCTTGCTGGGAGCTGCATGTGGCAGTCACCATGCCTAAAAGTCACGTGACTCAAGCGCTGCTAGTAATCTTG
>NW_010422044.1:0-560 GCF_000710305.1 Buceros rhinoceros silvestris | reverse complement strand
ATGTGTGAATCAATGCGGCATTTATAACATCAGGAACCCCACAGGGATGGGGGGTGGGACTCCAGAGGACGTCAGGGACGGGACATCCAGGAGAGGACGTTTCCTTCACCTCCACCCAGACTGGCTCAGCCAGACGAGAGCTCAGGGGCCGACACCAGCCCCACCTGCCAGGAGGTGGGTGACACAGGGACAGGGTGGGATCATCGGTGTCTCATCAAGGCAGGGTGACAAGGGTGCTGTGTCCCTCCATAGGGATACATGCCCCCACAGCAGAGTGGCAGGAGGTGCCATCTCCCTGCAGGGTGGCGGGGATGACTCGGGTGACACAGTGGCCCATCCCTGTGGTGGCCAGGGGTGACGTGGTGACCTGGTGGCCTGTTCCTGGGGCGGCACGTTGGTGGTGTGAGAGAACTGGTACATGGTGCTGGCCGAGGACTTCAGGAAAGCCAACAAAAGCATCATCAAAAAGGACGAGCAGGGGCACGAGTTCTACAAGTGACAGCTGGGGACATCAGTGATACAGGGACTATGGATATGTTGTGAGTTGTTAACATATTAAA
>NW_010422043.1:1071-2999 GCF_000710305.1 Buceros rhinoceros silvestris | reverse complement strand
TGCTCCCAGCAGCCTCCCCAAACCAGGGGAGAAGGGAGGCAACTGGTCTGGGCCTTTCCTTGGCGGGTGATGGGGCAGCAGGTAGAGAGGTGCTAGCACTCAGAGTAGGACAAACTCTGGCCCCTGTGATGCGGATGGTGCGGGAAGCTCTGGCAGGGCTGCTGGGGCTCTCCTGACTCTGGGCATTTAAGCTATGGGCACATAGGGCAGGGCTTAAATCACTCTCCCAGGACTGTTGTGTCCTATGTCCCTGGAGCACACTGGTGATGAGGGTGGTGTGGTGGCTGGACGTCAGCCTGGGCCATGGCACCTCACTGTGCTCTGAAGCCTTTTGCCTGTCCTGGGTGGACCACTGCCTGCCCGTGTTGCGGGGAGGTTTCTCTGCGCAGCCTCCAGCTCTCCTGCAGGCTCAGGAGCGGGCTGAGCCTCACCCGCTATCAGAAAGTTGGCCCCAAAGTGCCCTTCAGCCTGGCTTGAGTTTGGTGAGGCTCGGTCAAGGGGCTGGCAGCTGGTCACAGTGCTGGCTCTGCACAGTGCTGTCAGACCTACGCCAGCCCCCCAGTGGGATACCACCACCCTCCTGGGTCATACGGCGTTAAATACAGATGTGTCTCAAGAAGAGAAGAGCAGAGCACAGCAAGAAGCCCTCCCAGATCAGCGACACGGGCTGCCTTCTGTTCTCTTGCTGTTTGCCACCTCCTGCGGCTGTCAAGGGAAAAGCTGAGAGAGGAGAGGCCAGACCTGGGTGCGCAGAGCCCAAGGGCAGCCTGAGAGCAATGGAGTGGCCAGCAAGGGGCTGGAGGAGGAGGAGGGTTCAGTGAGGGTGAAGCTGAGGCCGCCTGCATGCCCTGCCCTGCATGGTTGTATTTCCAGGGGTTTCCTTAGCATTGATCCCACAGCAAACTTCCTGGTCTGAGCCCGATTTCTACCGCCTGCCCCTCTGCCATGGGGAGAGGACAAAGAGAAAATCACAGGGAGAAGGACCCAGGCCCTGCTCGAAACAACAGGAATTGATTGAATTTATACTTGGACAGCCAGAACTGAAACTAATCCAGTGCCCCGCAGCTGGCTGGGGAGTGTTTGCCTTCCTCTCACTGAAGAGCAGACAGCGATACCCCCTGCCCGGGGGGTTGCTGGGAGGGAGAGTTGCCTCTGCGGGGTCAGGCAGACCCACACCTCTGCTCTTCTGGAGAGGCAGCACCAGGGGGCTGTGGAACACTCGGGTAAGAAACATAAGCTCCTTTGTGAGGAATCTCCCCAGGTCACCCCTTGCCCTTTGCTCCCTGAAATCGTTCCAAATTCAAGTACTTCCGTGGCCCGTGATTTTGTTTCTCTCTACCCATCAGCAGCCTGTATTTTTGCCTATTTATTTTCTGTCCGTTTGAAGGTTTTACTGGCCAAGGCAGATGCTGCTTTATGAAGACTCCCCCACTCCTCTGTCAAGTACCATCGTTGTTGGTCAGTCAGAAACATTTTTTCAGCAAAATGCCTCTAATCTGGGGGATAAACCACCTCCCCGTTCACCTCCTGGGGTAACCCCATCCGTTGCCTCCATTCAAATACCGTATTTATGGCAGAATCGGCATCATCCAACTGATTTCTCCTTCGGGATTCCTTGGAAGTCTGTTCCTGACGACTCAGCATCATCAATAACTGCAGTTCTCTTATCATCCAGGGACAGGTTTGCTGGTAAAAGCCACCACCATGGTTCTGCAGAGCCGAACTCAGCATTTAAGAATGATTTAAGGGATTTAAGAGAAATCCCTCGAGCATTTGATCCTGCATGTTGCAGTGCTGAGCAAGAGGGGACCCGCGGCGAGCCACTGCTCAGGGCAGCTGCTTTGCAGCCCACCGCGAGACACCCACTGAGTTGGGGATTTTTACACTTGTTACTCGGGAGTCTGAGCAGAAAATCATCGATGCGGGGC
>NW_010422043.1:0-953 GCF_000710305.1 Buceros rhinoceros silvestris | reverse complement strand
GAGCAGTAAGGCACAGAGCTCTCACCTCCAGGAAACTTCAGCTGTTATTGGGAAGCAGTTTAAGATCTAAGCAGATGGTTCCCTTCCCAGGTGGCTACAGAGAGTAGAGCCGAGGGCTGTGAGCGAGCTTTAGGCTCCAGGACATGTAAAACATGAACAAAGAGTTTGTCATTCACAAGAACCCTTTTTTTTCATCCAGAAGGGGAAAACCGGGAAACAATACCGTGTTCATTGAGGTCTTGTGTGAAGAGATGGGAATCAGGAGCAGAAGGAAAGAAGTGAATTCTAGATGCAAGGAGAGGCTGACAGGACAGATGTAACCAGCTATGGCAAGAGCTGGAGGTTTGGACAGGTCCCCCCTCAAAGCGCTCACTTGGGTGACTGGAGAAGAAAAGGGGAGAGCATTGGCACGAAGAATAAAGGGAGGCAGTGTTTGGAAAGGAAAGCTCTGAGAAAGATAAGGTTTGTCTTTGGAAATGAGGAAGGAAAGGGATATTGATGATCGGGATTGTTTATGTTGGGGTCCTCTGGTTACAGTAAAATTTAGTGGTTCTTTTTGAAGTGAACAGAAAGCCCGAGAGAACTCAGAGTGGGCTTAGAGAGCTCAAAAATAAACAGAGCTGTGGCTTGGATGGTCTAATGTTTGTAAACAGGCCCTGAACAAGGTTCATATGGAAGAGGAGCTTGTGAGCAATGGGGAAAAGGGGAAGAGGAGACTGGAGAATCACAGGGTCATCTGGGCTCGGAGGGATTTTGGGAGGTCCAACCTCCTGCTCAAAGCTGGATGTGCTCCGAGGTCAAGCCAGGGTCCTCAGGGCTTCATCCCCCTGCTCCTGACAACCTCCAAGGAGAGGGACTGCACAGCCCTGCCCGGGACCTGACCCAGCGCCTCACTGTCCTCACGGCAAGAGGCTTTCCCTCCACCGGCCCGCACCTCCTGGCACGCCGTGACG
>NW_010422042.1:0-326 GCF_000710305.1 Buceros rhinoceros silvestris | reverse complement strand
CCCCCCCCCCCCCGCGGCTCTGCAGGGTCTGGGGGCATCAACCCCCACAGCCCTGGGTGCCGCAACCTCCCCGCAGCACTGCCCCACGTCATGGCCCGTGGTACGTAATCCTGCCGGGGCCACCTCCCTTCTCCTCTTTCCACCCATTGATCCACAGCACTGCCCTTCGTCCCTGTCCCTGCGCACAGGGTGGATCCTATGGGGCATGGCCCCCCCAGACCCAGGCCCTGTGTCCCCCGCTCTCCACGAGGCCCTGCGGAGGGGGAAGACCTGGGGAAGCTGGGGGCTCTGGGTGGCACTGGGGGTGCGGGGGAGCAGGACCGAGG
>NW_010422041.1:542-758 GCF_000710305.1 Buceros rhinoceros silvestris | reverse complement strand
TTCCTCCTAGCCTAAATTAACGGGCTGTGCCGTGTACACCTCTTTATAGGAGGATAAAAAGAAATGAGGACGATCAATTATGAAAATATTAGGGATTTATTTATTTGCGTGATGGTTTCGGGTTGTTTTTTTTTTTTCCTTTACGGGGAGAGGCATCTGCTCCCACTATAAAATAACCCGCAAGGGATTTACCGGGGGCATTAGCCCAACGCCAAT
>NW_010422041.1:0-306 GCF_000710305.1 Buceros rhinoceros silvestris | reverse complement strand
TTTTTTTTTTTTTTCTGCCTTTTCCGCAGGGAGAACACGGAAAACAACAACGCGGCCACCAACAAACCGAACCAACTGTCGCCTCTGGATGGGAGCAAACCCCTCATGTCCAGCTCCGAGGAAGAATTTTCTCCTCCCCAAAGCCCGGATCAGAACTCGGTCCTGCTCTTGCAGGGGAATCTCAGCCACGCCAGGAGCTCCGGCTACTCCCTGGGTGGCTTAGCCGCATCCCAGACCCCTCACAGCCTTCAAGGCCACCAGCTCCAGGACTCGCTGCTGGGACCCCTCACGTCCAGCCTGGTGGAT
>NW_010422040.1:0-288 GCF_000710305.1 Buceros rhinoceros silvestris | reverse complement strand
TCGTGCCCCCTAATGAGTATTAAAACACTATCTCCTCGCAATTAGCTCATTCCTGACTTCGCGCTCCTGATTGACAGAACAAGCCAAAGCATCAGAATTCTCCCTTTGGCAATAAGTGCTGATTGGGTCCTTTTTAAGCTTTTTTTTTTTTTTTTTTTTTTTAATATTTGCCTTCAGTGTCTTGGCTGCGAGAAGAGTTTTTTACCTCTCTGAGATTTTTTTTTTCCTTGAGAGTAGTAGAGGAAGCGAGAGAGGATTTACCTGGTCGGGTTGAGTTCACTTCATTTG
>NW_010422039.1:10055-20146 GCF_000710305.1 Buceros rhinoceros silvestris | reverse complement strand
TCCTTTTCTTTTTTTATTTTTTTTAACCAGGAGAGAAGGAAGAATTTTATTCTTTTGTCCATAAATCATTTACAAAGCTGCTGGACTGTTAATGTATTTTTTTATAGCTTGGCAAACAGAAAACAGGAGTGAGTGTCTTAGTAGAGCTTTGTCGACCTGTTTTAATTTCAGCTTCCTGACCCTGACTCCCTATTCCCCAGTCTTGGGAGCAGATACATTTCTCTTGCAGAGGCACCAGTGGATACCTTCTCCCAAAGGAGGCAACTTTGCCATGTCAGCAGTGTCAGGTGCTGTTGCCAGAACTTGGCACTGATCTGCAGAATGACACATCTCTGCTGACTAGGCTGTGCTAGGAGAATACTAGCAAAGAAATAGGATGGGTGGGGGGGACTCAAGGCTATTTTTGCTTTTAGATCCCGGGAAGTGCTCTAATTAGTCTCTTGCTCTAGGGTAAGCAAGTTACATGCAGCTCTCTCTCATTCCATGCAGCCTCATCCTGTACGTGGCATGTTGTGGGCTCAGCTGGCCTCAAATACCCATGGGGATGCTTGAGGATGCTTTCAGAGACAGTGACTGGCTATGATGGTGCTTCCCAAGTGTTGAAAGCTGGCTCCTGAGAGGTTTTGCCCCCTGCTTCAGGAAAATGAAGCTATCATATGTCTTCAGTGCTCTCAGTAAACTCGGTGCCTTTTCCATCTTTTAAGATACAGACAAATCTTTGCTCTAACAGGTGCATTTTACTTTCTGATGTTAGTGACAAGCAGTGGGATAATTAAGAGGGATGTGGGAGGTTTATGTTGGCATCTGAGCTAGATGAATGTGAACATCGGCAACTCTGAGCTGTGGTTGCTGGCTCCTTGAAAGCTCAAGCTGAGCTTCCCACCTTAAATATGCTTGCATGAACATTTGGTAAGCTTTCATTCCCAAGTCAGCTGAAGTAACTGACCACAGTCATTTAAAATGTTCCCACCTCTAGACTAATTCATTACTGTTGGATGATGCCTCCACTGTAGCAGAGAGCAGAACAGGACGGCACGTCTGCAATGCAGCTTTCCCCTTTCACAGCAAAGCAAGTTAGCCTCTCCTTGCACCTTCCGCAGCAGGTTATGCTAATTAATGTCTGGCTGTGAGATGGAGGCACAGCTTTCTTTCTGCTTTTGCTGATTTGGGAGCAAAACCTTGTACTGAGCGACAAGGCAAACAGTGTAGGATGACAACATCTTAAGTTACTGCAGCGGGATTCCCCAGAGCTCATCTATCACAGAACTAAGGGTGAAGGAGGAGGAACTGTGTTTGCCAGTCCCAACTATGTAGAAGACAAAGAATGTGGAGATACCTTTCTGTGTCCAGCTAATCTTTCACTTTCCTCCTTGTCTGTGCCTGAGATTTGGAAAATGGTGTTTCAAGCGTCTCTGGAGGATCTTAGGAAGGAAAAAATGACTGGCACCCTGTTGCAAGGACACACCATCCCGTTTGTACCTTGGGTATGCAGGTAGCATACCATTGTGGCCTTCAGCCATCTTCTGTAGACAGATTGCATGCTCCTGATTTGCCCAGCTGAATCCTGGGGTGGATGAGCCATTGATGACTTTGATAGTGGGCACATCCAGGAATGGGCAAAGTTGTCACCAAATGGTCCCACAAACTGGGCTGAATTAGGTTTATCCATCCCTCCCCTCTTTCAATTCAGGGGAGCAATAAGTGAGCACTTGAGTGAGTCTCTAATCTCCTCTGGGTCCCCTCTGATCTTGCTCATCTATCAAAGCAAAAAATTTCCTCAACCTTAGTAGTGCAACTGCTCCTGGAGCTCTCTGCAAACACTATGAATTCAAGGACTGCCAGCTCAGATCGCAGCAGTCCCTGTTTCCAGCCAATGCTGCATGTATTGGAGAGAAGTGTTAAACTTTCCATAATGTACCTGATTGTGCAACACTATACCACGGAGAGGGAATTAAAACATGCCCCAGAGCACAGTGATTGATTAGTTTTATCCTAACTGATGTCATTGTAGATGCTATTTTTGTTCCCATCAATGTCCCTCCCTGTTTTTACAATCTTGCTATAATACGATGCAGTTTTATCGTCTCTAACTTGCATGCATACTGCATCTGAGGCAGCAGAGATGCAAGGCAACCATCCCAGCTAGCAGTAGTTGTGAAGAAGGTGGCTCTGCTGTCAGCTCCAGCCAGGCTGGATAACAACAGGGCGAAAACGCCAGTACTGGGAGCACAGCAGGAGTCCAGAATTAAAAAGGACCATTTGGATCATATGACCTCTGAATCTGATATCACCAGGGCATCATAAACCAGATTTGGGTTCACTTCGTACATGTTAGCAAGCAGCTCTAACACTACGCTTTTCTCACCGTTCAAAAACCTCTTTTGCATGCCAAGACTGTGACTAACTAAATGCAAGCATTAAGATCTGTTGGAAGAGCACTGTTCAGGTTACACAGACAGCTCAACATAATGCGATCCCTACATGGAGAGCACGGCTCCTCTTGATTTCCTTAGCAGATTTGAATGCTTGGCAGTTCGGCAAATCAAACCCTTGAGCAAATGGGGATCTCACGCTAATAAGGAACCTCTGAGGATACTTGGAACTGTCTGAATTGCTCAGCAGGACCAGAGAGTCTGTGCAAGAAATGGGAAAGGAATCAAATTCCTCAGCATGTTATGAGAACCCCTTTTCTACCCCTGCAAGAGCTAGACCAGCTCCTCTGACAAGGACATGGGAAGGAATTGACGACATTCTTGTATAGCTGAATGATTTCCTGCTTTTTTTTCTCGTCTTAAAGTCCAGTTTTTGTTCCCCCTAGGGCTGCAGGTTGAGGAGGTCAGGGGCAGGGAGATGTGCTCTATGTCATCTCAATCAGACAGTTGTTTGATTTCCTACTCCCAGCTGGCCTGCAGAGAAAGACCTATTTCTGAAAGGGAGTATGGCAGGGGTGGTACTGACTGCTACTCACCAGCTCAACAGCTGAGGCCAGGGCAGAGCGGGACAGCAGGAAGCTTCAGTGTTAGCTTGCTGTCTAGTTCAGATGAGGTTATAAATGGCAAGAGAGAAGGGTTGGTGCAATCAGCCCAGATTTACAGGTAGCCAATGAACCTGATAAGCTGGTCTAGTTCTTGGCAACAAACACTGCAGGGGTCAAGTTCAAGACCCTGACATTGTGTTTTCTCCCTGGATTACTGTCTTCTAGCCCACATATCCTACAGGATGTGCAGCAATCCTGAGATTGCTTTTACGGTGGTAAAATTGATCTATTTACTTGGGAGACTCCATACTGTAGGCATGACTAGATATCACCAGTTGTGTCTGATGATTTCTCCAGGGATAAAGGTGCTTAGATGTTAACCTAGCTTTTGACCTGTGTTGAGAGAATAACACTGTATACACCTCAGGGGAAAAGTCAATGTCAGTGTAGGTTTAACACCTGTTTTACAGAGCTCCTGCTCTAAAACTACACTACATGCCATAGTTTTCCTGCTCTTTGTCCCAATTTGTCCTACAGAGCCAGGAAAAAATAGGAAAGAAAGAGCTGGAAATTATTCTGCCTTATACACTGTTGGGTTACTATCTCATTGCTAGACCTATGATCCAGAAAAAAACAGCATGAGCCTTATTTTGGTGGGATATTGTCCCTGTTCAAATAAAGGGAATGGGCTTACTGCCAATAAATTGTCAGTCTGATGTCTGAAATATTCAAAGTTTGATACAGGTGTTTCAGAGAACAAAAAGGTCAAACTGTCCATTGCAAATTCTCTTTTTAGCTCAAGCTATGTACTTGCCCATAATTGTGACAGAGACAGCGCAGAAAGAGATGGGCAGGGCAAGGGGAACAGTGACTTGCATGGCTGGGCTGCAGAGAGGGAAGGACAGGGGTCCAAAGGCACCACTGGTGAAGTTCTGGGGATTACAGGAAAGCAGGGGCTACTGAGTGCTGGACCAGACTGGTAAGCTGTGCTGCAGAGTACAGACATTGTCCGGGGTTTAAAGTTAAATTAGATAAACTCCTTTTGTGAGGTTTAGGCAGTGTTGATTGTGTCTTGAGGAGGAGCTATGCTAGAAGGTCTCTGTCCTTCTTTTCTGATGGAAGTATGACATTTTCTTGGGTGTCCTCAGTATGACCCTCAGGTTCTCTGGCACAGCTCCCTGTAGCACCTGTGTAACATATGCTGACAAACTGGGGCACAGAGGCAGTGACCGTGAAGTTATCTCTGGACCAAAGTTTGCCTTCTTGCTGTGAACTGGCGGAAGGGCTGTAGTGTAGTGGAGCTCTCTCTTCTTCTCACCATTACTCCCAGCTCCCAGTATAATTGTTCCAAGGAAGTCTCTACCAAGCCTCCTCCCCAGCAATGTTTGTGCTGTGGCACATTGCCTCCAGGACACAGTCTACTATAACAGTCATCATCTGTCCCAGATGCCTGCCCTGCAGAATGACTTTGGAGGCTGGAAGTTTTTTCATGGTAGAATTTCCTTAGTAAACTGGAAATAATTCAGCCTAGCTGGGCGTTAACTCAGATGTGTGGTCCATTGGCGTGCTTAGTGATGCTTGTTACACAAGCAGGGCTGAGTCTACTGCAAGCTGTCTCCAGTCACACTGCTTTTGGTTAGTTAAATTCTAAACTAGCAAGTAGCAGCACCTGTAGATTGGCAGGAGGATACTCAGTTCGTTCCTGGTGATAATGGGCAAGCCCAGTATTCAGACAGCTTGTTGAGCAGCCTGTTTGGATGCTGTCACATCATGCCAGGTAACTTCAATGTTGCCAGTTCTTGCAAGTGCAAGTCAGGCTACTTTGGGGGCTTTTGAATGGTTGCTGCACCAGCAGGTCCTGTGACAGAAGTACTTCCTGCATCTGTTACTGTCTCCTCCAGCTATGAGTCATTCCTTCCTGGACGGTAGCTTTTGCTGCTGCTCAGTGTGTTGAGTCGGCAGCGTACCTCAGCTCATTTGGGGTGGGAGACAGTTCTGTACTTTAGCACAGAATCTTTGGTCCCAGACTCAGAAATGTGAGGCAGGCCAAAGGCACAGTGAATTGTGTTTTCCTTTCATCTCAGCAAAAAAAGGCTGCTCTGCAGTTTGTTCCTCTGTTGCCTGCTGTTGCTAGTTTGAACATTGTGTTCTTACCCTTTTCTTGAAACTTTTAGTGACCTCATCTTTGCCTCTCTAAAGAGGGACCAAAAATGTCACACTGCCAAAGGCATCTTCCCCAGCACGTGGCAGCAGGATTGCTAATTGTGCTGGGACAGAAGGAAGCATTCCCTGAGTTTCAAATGCAAGCTGATACAGCTTGAACCTTTATTCTTATTTTCCCCCCAGCCACATAAATTTCTTCACACTTGAGGTCTTTCCCTTCACACCTTTCCCTTGAGGTCTGGAGATGCAGAATGCACGCAGCTTAAGCTTTTTTATCCCTTTCACACCTCCCTCCCTCCATTCTCTCCTGGCCATTTGCTTCCCTGGCTTGCCAGCACTGCAGAGTGAACCTGTGCCCTGTCCTCTGCATATGCCAGCCTCCCAGGCTATTCAGTATCAGGAGGTTGCTGATAGCAGATGCCAGATGCTGTTGACTAGTCAAGAGTTCTTGGGAGTACTTGCAAAGCAGAGTGTCCTCCAAAAGGTGAGGCAGAACACGTGCTTGACTTTCATGGTATGAATGGCCCTCCAAAGAAACTTTTTTTTCTGTGGTCCTGGGAGATCAACACTCCTCTGCTAAACACAGTGGGGGAAGACCCTCTCTGTGCACTATACTGTAACACAGCCACTGCCACCCAGATATCTTGGTGATATCTGATGCCCTGTGGTCTGTGACCATCAGTCATCATGTTGATATGGACTGTTTGTTGTGCATCAGCTGTTCATGCTAGAATCTGCCCTATTGATATGAAGTGATGGTGGTGGAATTCCTCATTTCACTCACAGGGCTGTCAGCTGAGGTACCTTGCTGGTCTTGCTGATGATCTCTGTCAGAGAGGTGAGGCAGTGAGCGGGAGCTGGGAAAATTTTTGGTTAATTTAGTGTGAGTCAAAGTGCTAAGGCTGTGGCCATGTCTTTCAGCGTCACTGCATCTGGTATGTTCTGAAGTCTCTCAGGCTTGCAGACCTTGTAGGGCAGCTACCAAACATGTGGCAGCATCTGTCTCCTCCTCATACCCAGCAGGGAGGCAACTGCTGGTTGCGGGACTGGGCCCTACATACTTGTATCATGCTGTATGAACCATCTACATGGACTTTCTCATGGGTGCAGGGGAGGGAGCTGAGTGTGCTTCTTGGAAAAGCAGCAGTGAGCCATCAAGTATGAAATCAGAGCCATCTGTTGCCAGAATAATTACTTTGTCCTGGAAATATGAAGAAACTCTCAAACAGCCTCTGTAGCTAAAACATTGTGCTGCTGGCTGGTTCCCTGATAGAGGACAAAGAAGTGGAGTATCTATTCTAATTAGTGATGGGAGCTTGCTGCATCGGGATCAAAGGAGAAAGCCATTTGCTGAATCAAGCTAAGATCAAAGTGTCCTATCTACGGGAAGGGCCCGTTCCTCTTTCTGCTGACAGTGGTGTACCCTGCTCTTCCTCCAGGCATTCTGCTTACAGTGATGCTTAATTACTAACTAAGGAGGAGAATGCACGTACGAGATAGTGTAATGGCCATTGTAATCCAATTCCAAGAGGCAATTTGGTGGTGATCGAATCTTTTTGTCTCTCACAAATCATTAAACTCCTCTGAATGCTTAGAAAAGATCTGGATTGTGTACCTTTGCAAAAGGAGACCCTTTGCAACATCCTTTGCTTGGTTTTTCTCACCTCTTATGTGTAATTTGTCTTAGTAGACTGAGCTGTATCTGTGTGCATATATCTATATTTGCATTTATATCTACCCAAGGGAATTCAAGCCCTTATTCCTTAGGCTGCATTGAAAAATCCTTGTCCCAATGGATATGCTAAATTTGAAATATCTTCCTCCTTCTCTGCCCTGCCTCCCTCCTTTTACATTAATGCAAAGCCACATTTTTGCAACTTCTGATTTCTCAATGTTTAAATGTGTCATTTGATTGAGTTTTCCTACTAGGTGTCTTCCTGAGAATGCAGGTGTATAAGGATATTTGTCTCTGTGTGCATCTACCTGTGTTACAGGCCGGGAGTATTGATGTGGAAGGATGCAGTCATGTACACACTTGCATAGATGAGCAAGTGCATGTGTAAGCGTGTTACATTTTCTAGTAGTCTGAGATACAAAGAATGATGCTGTAGCTTCTGAAGAGGATTTGATCTTTGCTCTTTCAGTTGTCTCCCTGGGAGACGTATCGTGTTGTAGTAATGGCCCCCCGATGCTGTGTTAACACACCAGCCTACCTCCCTGTTTATGGCTGTGGGAGAGGACTTTGCCTACATTTGGTCTCCTGACTCTCCTGTCGCCTCGTTTAAGCTTACTTGTCAGAAGTAGTTGTGTTTTCCCCAGCTGTAGCCCTGCAGGTGCCACTTAGCAAAATGAGTCCTTGTCTTTAAGTGCCTCTTGCCTTGTATGCATCCTGGGCCAGAGAGCAGCTGACAGGCCCTGGGATGCATGAGACAAAGGCAAGTCTGAGGAGCTGGGTTGTCTGGTCATTTAACAAGACAGGGACAGAACAGCATGGTGTGTGTGTGGGGGGGTGTTCATCTTGCATACCAGCATCTCCTCTTGGCAAGAGAAATGGATGGGAACCTCAGCTCTTCCTTAGTGCCCCCCTGCTCACAGAAACCACTCCAAGGCATTCAGATTAAGAAAGATGCTATGGTGCTTCAAAGAGCGGGGGTGGGGTTGATTATGGGGGCTGTGGGGTGCTGCAGGGTGAGAGCGGAGAACTGTCAGAACAAAGGGAGTATTATGTGTTTTCTTTCCTTTTTTAAGTTGTTCGTAAGTAGATTGGGAAATTCTCAAATGTACTGAAAATTATTTATACAGCAAAGAAATTATGCATATTCTATTTTAGTGCTTTTATTATTCTGCAGGATGTTTACAATCAATTAATAGTAAATATTAGGAGTAGCAAGAGGGTGGTTGGGTATGAAAGTCACATCATCTTGATGATTGAGTGATGTAACTACCTCTGCAATACAAACTGTAAACTCTTTTCCAGTAAATTTGTTATTAGTGAATACTCACAGTTAAGTATTACTTTTTCTGAATGACAAGAATTTGAATGTGTAGGTTTTTCTTGGAGGGGAAGGCAGAGGGGTAAAGGGATGGGACTGACGAACACACACCTCTTTCTGTTCCAAACCAGTTGAGTAGTTGGTTTGCCTCTCATGGAGAGCAGCTCGTTAAAACTATCCTGAACATGGCAGAAGAGGTTTTTTGCACCATGCTGGAGAGGGAGGTTAATCCAATAACTGTCCAAATCATTGTGACTCCCTGCACGCTGCTTAGCACATGGATGATGCTAGACTGGATGAGTAATCATGGCAAGGTAGCCTTCAAATTTAGGCCTGAAAAAGAGACGAGCCCTTGTCAGGGTCCTATTCAGTAAGAGACGTCTCCAAAGCTAACATGGATCACTTCTGGGTTTTGATTTACTGCCACTGCCTGGGCAGCCATAAGCAAATAAGGAGTCCAAAACCATTCCTAGTCTGTTGATTACAAACACAACTGGAAGGCAGATGCCCTGTAATAACGGTGGTGCTTATTACTGGCTCTTCAAATTATTTACTTCTGCTTGCTGCTGACAGCCCTGCACAGGAGATTGATGGATTAAGCTTTCACTAACTGTTCCTCATCCAGGCACCTACATCTCTGAGGTGTTAGCACCAGAGACGAACTGTTTTCTTAGGGATTTCCAAAATGTTCCGTATTTTTAAATATGTTCCAAGCCTGTGAAGAAAGTCAGGCTTGGGGGTATTTTTCTGCTAAGTAAGAAACGCATGAATTTCACTTGGAGAGGTTGAAACGGCAGTTTGCCTGGCTCTGTTCTGAAGCACTTCTGAACTCCATGAACTACCAGGGCCTCTGGAGGTGGAAGATATGGAGGAGAGAACGGAAGTCCAGAGAATGTTGCTGAGGATTTGCAAGGTCATGGGGTATTGCAGCTCCGGAGCAGTCAGTCCAAACCCAGGAACTCACCACGGGCTGTTCAGGTGCTAGCAAATTTGGATCTGTATCATATGAAGCTCAGTGCTTCCAGGATCTAAGCAACCCCTCTCTCTATTAGGCAGGCTAGGAAGGATCCCAGCAGACAAGCATGTGGGAGACCACTCACCTTTTTCTCAGAAATTAGCCTGTTTGATTTCTTCATAGTTCAGCTAGAAACCTGTTCTCATGAAACATTTCACCTTCAGCAAACCAGTGACTCTTGGCAGAAAACAGAAAATTTGCTGACAGCGCTTTCTAGAGCCAGGGAGAGCATTGGGTGGTGTACAGACTATACCTGGGTGCTAGCAATATTCTGATATTGCTCTAGTGTTTGAAAATTCCTTCCTTTCTCATGCAGCATCCTCCCACTTGCTTTGGTCAAGAAGATAGTGTGCTGTTAAATAGAAAGGGGGTTTTTTTGTAGTCAACATTTTTATTTTCTGGGGAAAAATGTTTTAAAGAATTTTAGTACTACTCAAAATGGTGGTCACTCCTTGGTTAGTTTTATTTGACAAGATTTTGAGAGTAGAAAAGGAGCTATTTCACTGTGTGACTTGCAGTCTTAGAACTGCAGCCTTGAGTGGCTGTGCTGGGAAGCTGGGGCTTATCAGGCTTTGAGCCTTGCCTAGTCTGTGTGGAACGCAAAACACCAAATGGTGGAAATGCTAGAAAATAAATGAGATTTGATGAGATCCTCCATTATCAGTAGGCATTTTTCACCAGCTAGATAGAAATACCTGGAGTGGAAAAGGTATTTAGCTCTTCAAAATGAAAATAACACTAAAATGTTTCTGCTCATGCTGGACATTATGAGGTGTAGAAGTGGGGGAGAACTGTTTTTCTCTCTTACTTACACATTAACGAAGACTATTAAATTGCAATTTCCTTTTCTGTTTCAGTGGTGTTGGGTATCATTAAGATTAATGGGTTTGAAATCATATTTCATTATTTCTTAGACACACCTTGGCTTCTTTTACGGCTCTTT
>NW_010422039.1:4892-9956 GCF_000710305.1 Buceros rhinoceros silvestris | reverse complement strand
TTCCCTGTTGCCAAAACAAACCCTGTTTTTTTCAGAGGCTCTGAAACCAGAGTGCTTTCATGTAAAAGGGATGCTTATCTGCATTTGCCTGTAAAAAAGGTCTGTGTCAGAGCAGCCTGAACTGTTGAGGGAGTAATGTAACACTTCTTAGCCTGAAATAATTGGTAAGGTACAGTTGTGTAACAACAGGATGCTGCTGTCATGACCTGCAGGTGTATGGGGCCACCTGCAGTGCTTGAAGTGGGAGTGCTTCTCCTGAAATGCTTGAACTAGCTGTGCTTCTTTTTCCAGGTCTGGTGTGTCCTCTGGAGGTGTCTGTCAGTTCAGGAAGTATCCAGGTTGCCCGAGGACAGACAGCAGTGTTACCCTGCACCTTCACCACTAACGCTGCTCTTACTAACCTTAATGTCATCTGGATGGTCATTCCTCTTTCTAATGCCAACCAGCCTCAACAGGTAGGTCCTTTCTTATTGGAGCATGTACTTCTGTGGGGCTTTCCTTTTTCTCACCCTTTTCAGGCTGATCTGGACGTAGATCCTTTACACTGCTGAGTCTCCAGTTGTCCCAGAACTTCATTGTGCCTTCATTGCTGAACATGCCCTCTGGATCTTACATAAATCTAATTTCTTCAGTGCTTTGTTACCTGATGCACATTTTCGGGCAGGAGTATATGATACTGTATTGCTGCCTTGGATTTCTGGTGATTTGTGTGTTTAAAAGAGCACAGGAGATGTAATCCAGGTTTTGGTGCACTGGATGCGGGATTTGAAGCAGCTGCAGTGTGTGAAATCTATATGAAATGTGCCATAACATAGGGAATCTCATAGACTCATCTCCCCTTTTACTTCCCTTCTTACTCTTTTACTCTCTGTTGCTTACAGAAATCCATTCCTATGAATATTAGCAGATGAGAGTCTATTGTGGTGGCACAGTATTTGCCCATATACTGACAGCAGAAGAATGCCATTGCTTTGAAACACATCTGTCTTGGGTCACACTGCCCCTTCACGTATGGTGTTCCGTTATGAGAACCTGCACTGAAGAGTACTGGCTCCTCAGGGACTTGGTCTGAGTACAGACTGCTATATAAGCTGTCTGATTGGTAGAGGCTGCGCAGGTTCAAGGGTTACGTTGCCCGTCATTCAGTTCATCCCAATGATCTTCAGCAAGCAGTGTCAAATCATGGCATGATCTTACTGGCTGAGACTCAAAGCGATACTGTCCACCGGGCAGATGCTTTCCGGCAGACTACTCACCGACCTGCAGAGAGTCTCTGCTAGTCTACATTGATTCTGTCCAGGTGGATAATGAATATTATATGAAGCAAGCTGGTATTGTCCATCCAGCTATGCCGAAGACTTTGGTATCTATCTGGTCCATTATCTTTGTGAACATTTTTATTGACATAATGCAGGCTACAGAGTGAGTTCCTCGTTTAGAGAAAACACCTCTGCTAGGATGGGTCTGCCTGGGACAACTGTATGCTGAGGTCTGGTTATTCAGAAATCCTTTAGGAACTGGTCATTTTGGCTTTGGAAGCCCATGTTTTGCTTGTTGTTCTTCCTCCTTGTTCAGCTCCTGCAGAGTGTTTGAGCTTTCCTTTGTTTTCCAGGTTATTCTCTACCAAGGGGGTCAGATCTTTGGTGGCGCACCCCAGTTCTATGGGCGAGTGGGGTTTGCTGTGACAATGCCAACCACCAGTGCCTCCATCTTCATCAACAACACTCAGCTATCGGATACTGGCACATACCAGTGTTTGGTCAACAATCTTCCCGACCGAGGCGTCAGGAATATTGGAGTCATTGGACTTACTGTCTTGGGTGTGTTTATTGATATTATGGGGGAGAGGGGAGGAACAGGGGCAAGGGGATCCTCTGTTCATGGTAGTACATCATAGCAGAGCAATATGGTAGTGTATGAATTGGAGCCCATGGACAACCTGTGTCACATAGCCTTCATATGCAGGTAGCATATAGTGGACTTTTAAAACACGACGTAGAGAAAGGTTTTGTGGCAGCATTGTGATGTGTTGTTGCAAAGAGGAATGAATAAAGTGTGAAGGCATCCTGGAGAGCTGAAGGGACCATGAGTTCTGTGCATAGCAACAGGAGAGGAGGATTAATTTAAATCTTTCCTTCCTTTTCACGAAAGCAATTAGTACTGGATGCTCCCTAGGATACAGGTGTTAAGTACTCCAGAGTGTGTGCCATTACAGGGATATGAAAGCAAAATTCAACCACAGCAAATGCTGTCAAGAGTTAGATCTCACCACTCTTGCTGTCTCAAAGATGGAATGGAATGTTCACCTTCATTCGCTCTAGAGAGGGATCTGAGAGAACGGGCTCCTGTGAAAGGCAGCGTTAGTCCGTAACTTTGATGGGCTGGTGGGTCAGGAATCTTTGTGAATTGTCATCCTCTATAGCTTAATGGGTTCTTGTCTGCTGCTTCCCTCTTGTCACCTTGTCAGCTCATGCCAGTGTCCTTGCTTTCCCCAGCAGTGTGTGTCCAGAAAGAGCCAGCGTTCTAAAGTTTAATCATATTTTCTGATCTGCTGTCACCTTCCCCTCTTCTCTCGCAGTTCCTCCTTCTACCCCGCTCTGCAGAATCCAGGGGTCCCTGGATGTGGGCAGCGATGTCACACTGACCTGCAGCTCAGAAGAAGGCATCCCCCAGCCAACATACCTCTGGGAGAAACTGGACAATGTTCCCAAGTTGCCCCCAACTGCCACACAAGGTGCTCATTCTGTTGATTATTCTCTTATTTTCTTGTGCCTGAGCTGCAGAGGTAGCATGGCTCATTGAGTGTCTGCCATCACTGGTCCAGAAACATGCTTCCCATTGAGGAACAAGGGTCTGGTTGAACGGGGGAGAGAGAGAACGTGTTTGCCAGATGTTGGCATGTGGGTGGAGATTTCAGCCGCCAACTCACTTGCCAAATTAAAGGCTTATAGATTGGAAACTAGGAGAAGGGAGGTAGAATCATCCCTAGATTCTCACATTGAGGTCAGTGTTCTCCAGTACGTTACTGCCAGAGCTGCCATTCAGATGTGTGTAAATGCAAGGCTCTGATCAGTCTAGGTACTGCCCAGCCTCAAGCCCCCATCCATAAGATTTCTTAGCCTAGGTGTCTTGACCAAATAGTGGTAGCCAGACTTTTGCCCTTTATCTTGCTGTACTTTCAAGAAGACACAAGCATTTTAGTTTTATGTGATTCAGTAACAAGGAAAATCAGCAGAGCAGAGGGCAGGGAGTCCAGGAATGGGAGAGCAGGGATTCTGTGGGGCAGGATTGAATTTAGCAGGTAGATCTGGGTATAGGTAATTGTACATCTCTTCTTTCCTCCCTTTTCTCACACAATGCTGAGAGTCCCAAGCTTTCATTTGCAGAAATTCATCTATAAGAAGAAAAAGAAACATCCAGTGTAAGCTCCTTAAGACCTAATCTTGTCTCTGTGTGTGCGTGTGCGCGTGCATGCACCAAGCTTCCATCTCAAGGTTATTCCCTAATTTATTTCTCTCTTAAGAGTCTCACACCAAAATTTTCTATTTGCTGTCTTTGCCTTTTCATGGTTTTCCTCAAGGGGGGAGGGATTTAAATCCTTCTTTTCTCTCTGACTAGACCAAGTCCAGGGCACTGTCACTCTCCGAAATATCAGCACTGTGTCCTCAGGTCTTTACCAATGTGTGGCTTCAAATGCCATTGGAACCAGCACTTGCCTTCTGGACCTGCAAGTCATTGCACGTAAGTATTTTGGCAAGGGAGGCTTGGCCACCTTCTTCTGTCTCGTGACAATAAAGTGTGTAACCATGTTTGCTGTGAGCCATCTTGTGCCTCTCTATCAGAAGACCATTGTGCCCTGGAATGGGGGCATTGCCTTTCCCCCTTCCCAAACCATGGCAGCTTCAAATGCTCATGAGCGGCCACAGCCCAGCCCTGATTTCCTCTCCATTCTCTGTTCAATCATCCCCACAGCCCACCCCCGGAGTATTGGCCTGATTGCAGGAGCGGTGGCCACAGGTGCCGTGGTGCTCGTTGTTTGCATTGTGTTGGTGGCTGTGGCACTGTTTTACTGGAAAAATAAACACAAAGAAGAAGAAGAAGAGGAGATTCCCAATGAGATAAGGTAAGGGTCAGGGAAGCTGGTGGCAGGGGATCTCTGATTGCCCAGCAAAAGCAGCAGCTGGCAGGAAGGCAATCAGAAATCTCACTCTTGCTAATCCTGGGTGTGTTCCCCTGGGCTAGGAGAAAATGTCCATATATGTCCATAAAATGGAGGGAGTAAATGAAAAATAGTAACAACAGTTTTTATTTTCAGTATTGCATTTAAAAGCTCTGTAGGACCCACAATATCAGACAGAGACAGCTGAAAAGCTCTGGAGATGCAGCTGTGATCTTCTCTGGTGTTACAGCCACGGTGTTTCCCTCTGGTAGCTTTCTGCAGCTACCTTGAGATTCAATTTCATTGGCTGTGAAGTCATACTTACTGCTTGTGAAGTACCAGTGACTGTGACAGCTGCTGGTTTTGCCCCTCTAGACACAAGAGCATGGGGCGTTTGCCTCAACTGTAGGCACATGGAGCTATTTATGTGTTCAGAGATGGGTCCTACAAAGAGGGATGAGCAAATAGGCTAAGGAGCAATGCTGCTTCATGTTAGTGCTGTCCTTCACCTTGAATTGATGGTGTTGACTCCAGCAGGATGTGGTGAGGGGGGTGTTGGGCAAGCGGGGCAGCATCCTCTGTGTGACATCATATCCTCTCCTTCTCAGGGAGGATGACCTGCCACCCAAATGCTCTTCCACCACAAAGACATTCCATGCTGACGCATCCTCATCAGAGAATGATACCCTCACCTCCTCCAACACCTACAACAGCCGCTACTGGAACGATCCTAAAGCCAACCATGCCACAGACTCTTTCACCCGCTTCAGCAACAGCAACAGCAACGATGCCCACCAGCCCCCCTTTTCCCGCTCAGGGAGCACGAGCACCCGCCCTGTCTATGCCAATGGCGGCCACCCATCCCCGGCTCCCCCTAAGACGCTGGTGGTGACGGCCAGCACGGC
>NW_010422039.1:4397-4711 GCF_000710305.1 Buceros rhinoceros silvestris | reverse complement strand
CAGCAGGAAGCCCCCGCCTGCCGCACACCCGCTCCTATGCCGTCAGCCAGGCCACACTGGAGCGGATCGGGGCTGTCCCTGTCATGGTGCCCGCTCAGAGCCGAGCTGGCTCCCTTGTATAGGGCCATGCTGTTGACCAAGAGCTGAGCAAAGGGCCTCTCGTACCTGGTGAGGCGAAGAGACCCTACTACTTCCTGAAAGGCAGCAAGGCGGCAGGGGGACACACGCTTGCCTCTCCCCACTGCCCTCCCCTTCCGAGGCTGCTGCCGGACAGTGGGACAGCCCTGGCTGTGCCCTATTCCCCCCCGCTCTTG
>NW_010422039.1:330-4276 GCF_000710305.1 Buceros rhinoceros silvestris | reverse complement strand
ACGCCGCAGATGTGCCAAGGCTAGAGGAGCAGAGTGGTCGGGACATGGTCCCCTGCTGCTGGGCCCCGGTGGGGTCATGTGCCCAGCCCTGATCTCAGGGGGGACTTTTGCTTTTTTTTCCCATTGGTTTTGTTGGGGGTCAATTCCATCCATTTGGGTCTTTTAGGGAGGTTTGGGGAGATATATATATATATATTTTTTTCCATTGTTGTTGCTGTTTTTTTTCCAAGAGAATGACAGCCCACATTGGAGCAGGGAGGGCTGAGCAGGGAAGGGAGCTGAGGCAGAGTATGTCTCAACGTGGCAGCGTCAGCTCAAGCCCCTCAGCTCTGTCCCCACTGCCAGATGAGGGAGTGCCAGAGCTGGGTGTGAGAAGGCACGGCCAGGCTGGAGGGGCAAGATGAAGGCACAGCCATCAGCCTGGACAAGGGGACAGCTGGGTGAGGGTGTGGACCAGCGAGCGTTTGTCTTTATTTTTTGCAGATCATCCCCCATGTCAACACGTGCACATACAAACACACACTCTCACTCACGCAGGTCTTCCTCAGACTGCTTTTTTCTCCTGCACTAGTTTGGGGTGCTTCCAGAGCCCTGTTCATGGCTGTGGAGGATGCAGACATCTGATTATCTTTACCCAAGATACTCCATGCAGGACAAGGGTGCGTCACTGCTGCTGCTGCTGTAGGGCTCATGGTTTGGTTTTTTTTTTTTTTTTTGAGTGTTGCTGAGTTTATTCAGGAGGCATAGAGGAGCAGAGTGGCGTGGAAGAGCATCAAGCAGGTACAGAGGTGTCCTCTGCTCCTGTGCTACTCTGGTTCAAGGCAAGTGGCTTCAAACCCCACAGCTTTGGTGTTTGCATGGTGAGTTTTCCTTATCAGGCTATCCAGAGCTGGCCAGCATGGCAGAGCACTTGTGCTTGGAGCCCTCACATGGAGGCAGTATGGTTTTCATTCCTGCCGTCCCATGCGCAGACTTCCCAGACGCCGAGGCTGGCAGCATTTGTTTCCAAATCCTTTTCCTTAGAAAGAGTGAAAGTGGGGGCTTAATGGAGGGTGTAACTCTGTGGAAGCCTCTGCCTCTCCTACCCAGGGCCAGGTACTGGTGGCATCTGCCAGTGACTCTGCCATCTCCTTGCATCCAGGGAGGTGGTTGTGGCTGGCATCTATTATTTTTCTATTGCAACTAAATAGCCTTAATCAAAGCCAACAGTTGAAACTGCTGAAGGAACCTGGTGCCACTTGGAGGGCTTGACTGAGGGTTGGGGCTTATCCCTGTAGAGAGCAGTGGCTCAAAGGGGCCACGCCTGATGGGTGTCTCGGACCTTCTGCATAACACCAACCCTTGCGCATGTAAAGGCAGTGGTCACCTCCAAAAACACTGGAGCCTTCCCAGGTCTGCTCTTGGAAAAGCAGTGCGGGGAGTCGCAGGTGACTTTCTGCAGCACTCACATTGGAAAAATGGTCTGTTTAAGCCAACAGACTCCTCCTCATCCCCACTTTCCTTGTCCCGGCACAGCTTTACTTTCCCTAGCAGTGCACAAACCTTGGGCAGGGTCTTCTGCCTGAGTGGTACTTTACAACTGCAAGTGCAGACTCTGAGGAAGAGGAGGGAGAGGTGAGGGCTGGATACCCACATGGACATACTGGCTTTTTGGGAGGTTGGGTGCTCCCAGGCAGCACTGGGTTTGAAGCTTAGCTGAGATTTTGTGCCTTTTTTGCATATGATAAAAAAAAGCAAAGCAATGCAAAGTAAAGCAAAGCAAAGGAGAGAAAAAAATTCCAACCTCCCTTCCTTTCCCCTCTCCACAACTCCATCCAGAATGGGTGCAAACCCCTGTGGTGGTGCAGGCAGGCGAGTGCTGTGTACGTGTGTACACACATTTCACCTGAGCATACCTCTTTCCTGCCTGTCTGCTCACCTTGCTTCTGGGTGGTAGGACTGACGGGGAAGGAGGAGTGGCTTTAGAAACCCTAATGTGGGAGTTAAATGAAAAAAACAACAAAGCAATCGAAGAAAATCCCAGACACATTCTCTCTGCTTTTGTAACAACCCCTGTGTGACATTTACAGGAACACTGCCCTCAGCAGGCCTCCTCCTTTACTGGGAAAGCTCCTCTGGTTCCTGCCCTCCATGAGACTGTTTGCTCCTCTTTCTTTGTTCTTTCTAATTGTCTAAAATTCAATAAAACTTTATTCATATAAAAAAAGGATTTCTTACTGCCTGCTGCTGCTTTTTTCCCCTCTCTTCCTAATTCTGTAACTACAGTGAATTTAGCTGTTAACACTCATCCTTGATAGGGCTGGCAGTAAGCAGTGATCGTGCAACCAAGACCAGCATGTTATTAGGCCAGCCACTTTGGTAGTGAACCCTGGTACTGTAGCCTTGTTTTTCTCATTCATAATAGTCTGACACATAGCCCTTGAAGGTACAATTTCCCAGGCTTGCAAGGTCTCTGCTTCTCTAGACAAAGGTGAGTTTTATTTTCTGTCATTTGGCAGGGGAGGTACTTTGCTGCTTTGAATCGTGTGGGAAATTGTTTTTAAAAGTTGCCTAACTTTGCTCATGTATTGTTTTTCTATTCTGAAACACAGCATGTTCATCCCATATTCAAAATCAAAGGCAGTCACCACGAAGACCCTCACTGACTTTTGATTAAGTTTGATGGGGAAAACTGTCAGGAAGTTAACAAAAGCGCTGATTCCTTTAGACAGAGCATGGGACACCTCGGGGTCTGAGCATTCACACTTCCGGGGCATAGGCGACTAGGGAGCACCCATTTAGTTGGTATCAACAGCTGCTAGCAGAAGTTTAATACTAGTTAGGGCAACCTGGTGTTTTGCCAATGTTTTTGCATTTTTCTCTCCATGTTTCACTTTCCCTGCTTTTTCTCTAAAATCTCCCAGATATTCTGAGAATGATTATCAAAACCAGAAACGTACAGATCCAACAGCAGTTGGATCTCAACCTGCAGTTGGATTCAACCCTGCTGCACATGCGCTGTGTTCTCATTCCTTGTTGTTTAAAATACTCTGTAAATATGTTTTCAGTTATAGGCTTTACAGTAAGTGAGATGACTGCATTGCCATTTTCAGAAAGTTGTTGTAGGAATCTAAATGTTTGCATTTTTCATCTTTTGATTGTGCAATCTTGGTGTGACATTAATTGCAGCTTTGCATTTTATTCCCGTGGTAGCCCTGTCAGTAGTCTGCTATACTGTCCATTCCTTGACACTGGCTTGCCCCTTACATCAGTCTTCTGCATGTCTCTGTCTATTGACCTAGAGCAGAATTTCCTAAGATAAAGGATAGTTTACTAGGTTTGTGCAGCACCTAGTATGCTGGAGTTTTAGCCTGTGAATTGTACATAATGCGGCATTGCTGCAATACAAGTATCTAGCCAAAAATAATACCAGTTAGATGACCCGATAGTGCTCCAGAGGGACTATCATTAAAAAGCAAACAGAAGATCAAGCTATTACAGTTGTAGCCGAAAGTCACTACTGAAATACTTGAATTTGGTGATAGTCTTCAACCCCAGCTGTGTAGTAGGGATTGTCCACCACAGTCGGTGCCATGAACGCTGCTTTAAATGTCAGCACTTATCAGTTGTTATCACCTTCCACTGTAGGATATTAGAAGGAAGCTTGTTCCAGCACAAGGATTAACTGTACGATTGGGTGCTGAGACAGAGATATAACCATGAGAGGATGCTTCACCCTTTAGAACAGGACATCTTTTTAGAGGCTGGTGTAGATGACATCTCAGTTTAAAACATTTGGGAAATCTCTCCTGTAGACTGCCGGAAGTTTTTTTAACTTAGCTTTTGGAATTGAATCTACTGATTCATCTAAACTAACAAAAAACCCCCAAAACAACCAACCAACCAACCCTCCCCCAGACGAACAAATTACCCAGGCACATGCACTTTAACAAACTCTTGCCAGAAG